>NC_022016.1:3867134-3885211 GCF_000317375.1 Microtus ochrogaster
CTCCCTCCCTCCCTCCCTCCCTCCCTCCACCATGTACTTCCACCATGATATTTCTTCCTTGTTTTGGTCCTAAACGCAGGGGAACCATTTAATCAGAGACTTAAATCTATGAAACCATGAGCACAAATAAATCCTGAGTACAGTGGTTCATTGACTTTTCCTTCATCTAAAATATTTTAGATGAAACTATTTGAACAAAGGTCTGAGTTAAACCATATTTCATACAATGAATTGCCAATTTGAAAGAGAACATTAATTCTGTGATATTATGGTCAAAAAGAAAGGAAAAGTCATTGAAATTTTTGATTGGAAATTCATTTGAAGGAAAATTCAATGAAAGTTGGTTTTACTGTAATAATAAAGGACAAGGCTTCATCCAGGTCAGTCACTACAACTGATGGTTCTGAACCACTGTACTAACAAAGAGCAAACTTAATCATCACCAACCATGGTTAAACACCAGGAAGAGTTTTTAATAACCCGGGGCTTGTGTTCATTTTTCATAAATGGTTTGGGGTTAACTATCTGTCTGAATGATGAAGGAATGCTGAAAACTTTCCCATTAATTAGTCAAATGGTAAAGAAATTCAGGGATGGACAAAAGCAAGTGTAGATGAGTAACAAGGTATATGGTTACAGAAATAAGTTGCAGATTATATGATGACAAAATTTTTCAAGTGCCTTCAAAGGATATGACAGGACCTCTTTGGGCTAGAAATACGCATCCAAGATCAATTATAACAATAACTCCATCACTTTCTGAACAAATTTTCTCTGCCAGGCACTAAACAACTCTGCAGGGTAGGTATCATTTAAAAAAATAGTTTAAGGCATAAAAATTTCAGAATTAGTTTAATAGATTTATGGAGCTAGGATTAAATAGATGTTTATACTATTTTTAAAACACAGGGTTTCTCTCATTGTACATTATTCCATTCAATTAGCATTAATGTTTTTGAACACTGGGGAAGAGGAGAAGACAGTCTCACATATCCCTGTGTGTATGAGATAATTTCTCCCCCTAAAAATATTCATTTCTATCCATGTACACGGTTTATAAAATTTCATAGTTTTCTGACCTCTAAATTCAAATGAAAGTCCACACTAGAAAACATTTTGACAAAGATTAAAAACAAAGCAATGTGTAGACACAGAAAAAGAGAAAGGCAGACAAGAAAATGCCAGGATACAGTTTACAGAGTGTCTAAAACATACTCTGTTTAGAACAAATGTATTTTTGGAATTCTGTTCTCTTAAAAATCCCTTTTAAATTAGCATATCATATGCATATATTTGCATAATTGTAAATTAATGTTTAAACACTCCTATCAGCCAGACTATATCTGAAGCATGGAGAGAATCTGCACCTCGCCAATTAGACTTCTGTAATGTCATAGTCATTGTCTGTTCAACTCCATATGGTGTTGGTGCTGTACGTGAAAAAAACGCTGTCCGGATCACATATATATCAACCACAGGTCTTCTTTTACCATGAAATTATGTTGTCATCACAGTCTCTACTGTAATCAAACATGCTTTATTAGAGTAGAATAATTTTTTCAGGAATGCTATCTTGAAATAATACATTTTAAATAAACTAGTGTCTCCTACCCTATTCTTTCTCTTGGCTGTTTTGAAGCAATGGTATGTCATACACATAAAACCATTCTAAAATAGCTTTCACAAGCCACAGCACCAGAGCAATGACTTTCCAGGATCTTCAATGTATTTTGCACCATACATATGACTTAATTTGTGTATAGACACGTGAATCCTGGTGCCCATGTGTTCACATATATGCAGAGGTCGGAAGTCAGCAGCAGATCTCCTCCTTAATTGCTTTTCACCTTATTTTTGAGACAGGGCATCTCACTAAAACTGGATCTTTCTGTGTCCATAGCCCAAGCACTAAGATTATGGATGAAAGCCAGCTTAAGCAGTTTTTATATAGGTTCTAAGACATGGAAATCAGGTTCTGATATTTGCATAGATACTGGGGCATCTCATAACCCATGACGTCTCTTATTTGCATTCAATTCTGCTTAACTCTATCTCCTCCTTTCCTTCAGGAATGACTTTTATTTATCTCTTAATATGATGCCATCTAGGTTAATTCAATTTATATTTGAAAACACTTTGATTTGACATGGTCTCCTCAGCTCTTGTAGATAGTCTTAGAGTAGGGGTAACCATTAATCACTGTTAGAGATGTAGACCATGTTAAATAATGGTCATCAGAATGAGGAAAAGTTTTCTGAAATTTTGGAATTGAAATTTGTACTATTTAGATATGCTGCAATTAATGACACTTCTTTGATTTGATTTTTATGTTTTCAAAAGAGAGTTGTGGGGTTCTGAGGAATGAGTGGGTGAGGAAGCACCAGGAGTCTGTCTCCATATCTAGACAACTGCACAGGAAGAATCTCTTCACTAAAGATAGATGTTTGAGAATCCTGACTTGATTGAAAGCTTGTAACTTCCAGGAGAAGGAAGGCTGGATAGAAAATTATGGTTAATTTTGGTCAATTTTAGCTCTTTTCATAGTAGCCACTACCTGTGTCTGCCAGCTGTGCACTTACTCCTTGCAGGAGTCAGGAAAGCAAAAAGCATTCTTTCTTCCAAATATCAGCAATTTATGCAGTGATCACTAATTTCTGCTCTAGTCACAGTGGTAGAGATGGAGAGGTCACTAGTCACTGCTGTCACCCTTCCTTCCATTCCTGCAAGCCCCTCTTCTACCTGAAGTGACTACTGGGCAATGTGAAGAATTGGTGTACTTTTTAATGTTTTTAGTTAAAACAAGATTACACCACTTTCTTCCTCCCTTTCACCTTCCATCTCCTCTCAGATAATTTTTTTTTATTATCTATATAAAAACTACACCATGCTCCCCACTCTCAAATTGATAGCCTCTTTTAATCTGATTGTTATTATTGGTGTGTGTGTTTCTGTGCGTGTGTGTGCATGTATATATATCTGCTGAGTCTGTTTTTGGTTTTTGTTAGTAAATGATTCCAAGGCATTGGCTATGGGGAACATTATGGAACTGGGGTGGGGAGGATGGGTGATACGGGGAGGAGAATGTAAGATTCAGAACACCCGCAGGTCTACTGTTCTGCAGTCTTTTTAGCAATGGCTACATGACCAAGCCTGGAACAATGGTCATATCTATAGATATACTAATATTGAAGGAAGAAAAACTTTCAGGGTCACATATCTAAACAAAGAACTACAGGCAACCAATGACGGCACGGAGAAGGAGAAATAACCTTTCCCAGAAGTAAGCCCTGCCTTACTCCATACATAGAATAGTTTTTAAAGGGCCACACATGCCCAGGGAAAGGAATGGGCTTAGAAAAGGCCCGAGATGATCTTAAGGTTACAGTGCAGGCTGATTTTACAACTGTCCAAAAACAAAAAACAAACAAACAAAAAAAATAATAATCTGAAACAGCAAACTCTGAGAAGTGAAAAAAATTGATTTCCAGACATGTCATGCAATTATGTTCAAAATATCATGTTTCCAACAAGTAGAACAAAAGTCACACAAAGAAACAGGGAGGTATGGAGCATTCAAAAGTGTGTGGGGGGAAGCATAGAGCTCAGCAAGACTCTCCCTGGAGAGAACCTCCTGCCAACTCCACCAAACAAAGACATTAAAACAACTTTTAAACAAATGCTTTCTTTTTAGAGGGGGTAAAAACAGATTTCATGCGTGATTAAGGAACAGGAGTATTAGACTGTGAAGGCTATTTTTTTTTCTATTATTCTCTGTCACTTCTATACACTTATGACCATAATCATGCCTCCATCTTCCCTTAGGACACCCCAAATCCTCACTTACTTCCGTGTCATTTGCTTTGTTTACCATTTTGCTTTGAGTCCTACTGAGATTAATCAGGGCTGCTCCTGTGGGTATAGTTGTGAAGCGGTCCACTGGAACATGCGTAACTTCTCAAGGCTACATCACTGAAGACAGTGGCTTCCACTCCTCTGGCAGCCTCCATCTGCCATTAGTTCCCCAGCAGAGCTCCTTAAACCCTTCATGAAACTGTTCCTGAATGGCGGCAGTCTGTCTTGTACAGGTCTATGAAGGCTATTGCAGAAGTTGTGAGTTTATGAGGGTCATCCTTTCCTGCCTCTGACATTGTCCCTGCCCTTTCTTCCCATGTTCACTGAGACTCAGAGTGAGCAATATAATTAATCACTCAGCCATCCCTTCTCAAAACTGTGACCCAAGCAGAAGACAGCACTTGTCTATGGGTATTAAAATAAATAGGAGGAAGTTGGACTACATTTACATTGAGCAAAATGAAAGCAGTTATTTGTATCCCTTAAGTTTATGGCCTCTCTAGTCATGGGACCTTGACCCTGTTCCACAATACCCAGCATGACTTTCTCAACATGAATAGTCATTTCACTAATGCTGCAGTAAATACCTTCTCCCTGGCAATCTAAAACAGCAATGAACTAAATAAAGATACAAATATAGGTAAGAAGACTATGAATACCAATGAAGTTCCTGAAAACTTAAAAGGAAGCAAAAGATATTTTAGAGCTGAAATATAGAATAACTGAAAACTCAATGGAGTGACTCACAGACTAGAGCAGAAGAGCCAAGAAAAAGAAACTTGAAGATGATACATCAGAGAGGCCACTAACCGACACACTGGGTAAAGCTTCTCAGATTAACAACCTCTCGTTGAAACTGCAGAAAGAAGTTAGGATAAGTCTTTGGGATTGCAGCTCCAATAAGGGCAACTGATCAATGAACACCAATTATATTGTGGCCCCAGGAACCTTGGACTGGAAGTTTCCAACCCAGCAGGAAAGATGTATTCAGACACTTGATTGTTAGACTCTTGAGAGTTCCCAAATACAAATCAGACTTCTGTTCTTGCTGTTGCTGCAATGAGTGATCCTGCTTTCTGGGGAAAGAGAAAGTTGCGGGAGGGGACCAGTGCAATATAACATGAGTGCAATTTTTCTAATTTCAGTTCTTACATCAAAATATTAAATGTTAAACTGCAGATTCTCATTCTGGTCTAAGATGGGCCTAAACACATCCATCGTTTAGATGCTTGCAGAATTCTGGGTAATTTTGCTCAGTTGGCTCATGAATCACATTATGAAAAGCAAAAGTACAATGGAAAAGGTCTAGCCTCACAGGGCCAAGTGATTTAACTATGATCTGCCTAGTTTATTATGAGAGAAAGGTACAGCTATCAGGATTATTAGACAGAATAATAGATAATACATGCTTAACAAGAGTAACAACACAACAGAAAAGTCTAGCATGCTTCTCATGCTTCCACTTCTGCCAGTTCCTTTGGTAGCCAATTGTCATGCAAACAGGGCATTGAATTGGTCATGCTCACTGGATTAGAAGGTTAATAGTGTTCTCATCTGGGTATATTTTGCCTTCTTAGAGACAAACCAAGTAAAAATATATTTTTTATATTGTAACTAAAAATATATTTCATGTTACTCTTGTCTGTGGCTGAGTATCTCACAGTAAGATGCCTATAAATTTATAGGAGAAATTTATAGGAGAATTCTTATATTGTCTTAGACGTCTAAGCCTCATTCCAAAACAGTACGCTGCTCAAGTGCCAATTTGACTATCAGTATAAACCAGCTTTTTCTCCTATATCAATATTTTTTTTCTTATGTTCACAATTCCCTAGGTTGAAATCAAGCACCACGTGGGATCAGGCAGTGGCAGACTACATTTGGCTGTCTTAATAGTGACTACTATATTTCTGTCACCAGCATCATCATTTTTGCTATCATCAACACTGACACCTTTTTCATCACCATCATCATCAAGATTAAAACACAATTTCATTTGATTCTATTTAAGTGATGCTCTTGAGCGTCTGCATTGTTTGGTGACACTGAAAAATCTGCTCTTGATATTTGTGGTTGGTGAACCAAGCCACTGAAACAGTTTAAGGGGATTTGAGAACTAGACACTATGGCTACACCAACAAACTCACCATAATTTGATCCTGAGGATAAAGGAGATCACTAGCAATTGTATAACTCTGTGCCTGGACCAAATATGGCTCCCAAAGAGGTTGTTTCCATTAAGAAACATAAAGCAGGGAAGTATGAGCGATGGAAACTGTGATATCTTCAATCTCACACTCATAATACACGCAGCAGACATGCCCCACATCAGTTAGTGACTCCATTGTATTTTTCCATTTAGACATTGACATAAATACAGAAAATGGATCATATACTCTTTAGTTTCTTGATATAGCCTACTAGTTAACTTGAATACTTCTATCACATGAATTGAGGACCAGTGTGTTAAAAAGGAGATTCAAATTTGCTTTCACCTTTTCAGAAAAAAAAATGCAGATATATTTATTTTGTTTTGTTTTGTTTTCCCATTGGGCAGTTTTCCTATCAACCTTCTTTATAGGCAAGGAACAAAGTATTAACTTGTAACTCAAGGAAAATAAGCCATG
Source organism: Microtus ochrogaster (assembly GCF_000317375.1). Lineage (NCBI taxonomy): Eukaryota > Metazoa > Chordata > Mammalia > Rodentia > Cricetidae > Microtus > Microtus ochrogaster. Next base: position 3,873,614 of record NC_022016.1, read on the forward strand.
GACAAAGAAGTATGTCTTTGCTAGCAGAGACTGAAGATAAATGACCAGTTAGCATGTCTACATGAAAAGCCAGATTCTGTGAGTGTGCCCCTGAGAAGTTCTGATTCACAATGAAATCCTCTAACAACTTAGAGTACAGATAATCTCATTGTGAATTAAGAAAAAAACAACAGAATTTGGCCCCACAGATACAGATAGGGAAATGCCAATATTTTATAAACACTTACAAATGGATCACTCACTTTCTCCCCAGGGAAATGACAGGTGTAACTGTACAAACATAATGGAAAGGCTTGGTTTGGAATGTCAAACACAGTCCTCAGTACATAATGCTGAATACCAAAATCAAAAAGGAAAGCATGTATAAGAAGTGATTTCCAGCACCCACATGAGGATCCAATGCCCTCTTCTGGCCTCCATGGGCACAGGCATGCCCATGGTGCACAGACATACATGAGTGTAAAAACGCTCATTCATGTAAAATAAATAAATAAAGGAATACCTAAGTATTCATGAAAAAAAGAAGTGGAATATGGGATATGGAAGAAGAAGGCTCAAGAAGTCATTTACCATTTCTTATGTAGTTGTGTCCAGTCTCAATGTTTTAGTGCAAAAACAGGCCAGCATCATCTGAAGAGCCAATACAGAAGGATAATGTATTTTTTGGATATAACCATTATATTCAGGGTTAATTTTTTATCATCTTTATTCTATGGTTTAAAGTATTTTACCTGTGTGTATGCCTTTACCACACACATACAGTGCTCAGAGAGGCGATAAAATGTCATAGAGTTCCTTGGAACTGGAATTACAAATAGTTGTGAGTTGTTAGGAACATTCTGGGAATTAAAGCTAGGAACTCTGGAAGAGCAACCAGTGTTCTTAACTACTGAGCCATCTCTCTAGCTCTATATTCAAGATTCTAGGGAAAATTCACAGATTTTCTGAGGTATGTACAGTAATACCTTAGTCAGCTTCTCACTGAGAAACATTTTCAAGAATCAGAAATCTAAGTATTTGGTCATTCATTCACAGATTCGTATATGTATGTTTTTATTCATTTATGCATACAAGCATTCATCTATTCCTGGGTTAATTTGCATAGTGGCCTCCCAAGATCTATTTGAATGCATAAGTACAGGAATTCATTTATTCATCCATGCACAAAGTTATTTATTCATGCATCCATGAAACTTTGATTCACTCCTTCAATCACAGAGTCTTAAAAGTACTCATTAATCTGTGCAGAAAATTGCCTTTTAAAACTTGCCATACAAAAAGCATTGGATTAATCTGTGTGTAGAATGAAGATTATTCCATGTACTAGCAGACTGCACACATAGGAAGGAAAGATAAAATGTGGCTTTCAAAATGCTAAGTATTATGCCAATACCAAACATGTGTTGCTTGTAAAGTTTGGGAGAAGTTCACAAGCAAAGAGGGTTTATGTCCATTATAAAGCATATCCCTCAAGAGAACATAGTCCTCAAGCTGATACAAGGTAAGTAGATAGAAGTTGGGAATCCGGAGTGTGCTGGCTAGTTTTGTCAACTTGACAGAAGTTAGAGTCATTTGGGAAGAGAAAACCATAATTGAGAAAATTCTGATAGCAGATTGGCCAGAGGGCAAGCCTATGCTGCCTTTTCTTGACTGATGATTGATGTGTGAGGTATCAACTCATTGTGGGAGGACTGGTGATACTGAGTAGTATAAGAAAGCAAATTGGGAAGCCATGGGAGCAAGCCAGTAAGCATCTCTCCTCATGGTCTATGCAACAGCTCTTGCTTCTAAGTTTCTGCCTGGCTTGAGTTCCTGGCCTGACTTTCCTTATTGGGGGACTGTTACATGGAGAGAAAAGATGAAATAAGCTTGCTTTTCCCCAGGTTACTTTTGTCATGGCATTTTACCACACCAATAGGAACCCTAAGTAAGATATTAATATAGGCAAAGAGGTAGGAAAACATAGAGACATAGAGGATACTGTGTTTATGAATAACTGAGTTATTGTAAGATTGGAAAACAGGTATTTGTGTGCACTGAGGCTAACAGAAGTTTGGAAAGCAGACAGAAGCCCTTCCACGAAGAATATTGGACACTAACTTAAGATGGAAAGCTAGTCCTGTAGGTACAAACAAGCTTCTGAAAAACTTAGAAGAGAATTTGTGCTGTTAAGAATGAGTTGACAGGGGGCCTTGAAGAGATGGCTCAGTGGTTAAGAAGAGTTGCTGCTCTTGAAAAAAACCTAGATTCAGCTTGCAGCACCTACATGATAGTTCACAATCACTTACCCTTTCATCCTAGGGGATTCAATGCCATCTTCTGATCTCCATAGGCACCAGGCCTCCATGTGATATATATTTATACATGCAAACAAATCACTCACACACATAAAACAAAATAAATAGGAATGATGAGATGAAGAGATTTTATTTAGGGGGTCATCGATATGAGAATTGGGAGGAAGTACTGTGAAGAGAGAGGAGGCAGAGAAAGAAGTAGAGGGTAAGAAGAAGGATGGAAAGTGGGGGATACAACTGAAAGACAGACAGAAAGAGAGAGGAGGAGCCTTCTTCTTTGAGGTCTCTAATCTTACACACCTATGAATAGGATGCCATTTCGCCATTATGAGGCTGAGGAGCAAAAGACTCTGAGCTGAGAAGAAGAGATGAAGCTCAGCTTGATATTCCATGTGTCCCTGAAAGCTTGGGGTGAACGAGTGACATGAGCCAGTACGTGAGCTTCTTCTCCTATGGTCCCTTGAGCTTCACCCTCACCTTCAATTTCTCCCACTTCCTTGTAGGAATCAGGCCCCTGGCAACCTGAGAGAGAACAGGGCAGGATGGGGCAGTAGGGAGAGAGGAATTACCCCAAAATAACTTCTGTAGCTTGCCTATTGCTAGCACCTCATTTTCCAATGCTTCTCAGTCTTGGTCTGACCTAATGAGCCTTAGAGAATAAAGATGTCTTTTGTTTATCTGTCATTTTGAAGTTTTCTGGTTGATTACGATCTGTGCCAGCAGGAGGATATAAAATCACCCTCAATTCTTAGCTGAGGATCACAGGGCATTTTCATCCCCTTCTGACAAAATGCTGAACTTAATATAAAAATGCTGTTCTAACCACTTTAGACGAAAGAAACTGTTAAAAGGATTTTTTTTATATACACATTTTTATTTTCATCTGAATTGTTATTTTCCCCTCCTCTTATCATTTTCTGCTTTGTTTCACACCCCTTGTAAATCAGGTGCCTTTTTAAAAAGAGCAAAAATTGAATTCCTACTTACAGACAAAAACTACAAATGAATCTCACTATGTATAAGCCCAAAGGAAACAACATCAAAAAAAATCTGCTATGTGGTGACTCTTTGAGGTTTGTTTAACCTTATGAAACTGTGGTCTCTCTTTCCCACAGACCATTTTGATTCTCTCTCTCTCTCTCTCTCTCTCTCTCTCTCTCTCTCTCTCTCTCTCTCTCTCTCTCTCACACACACACACACACACACACACACACACACACACACACACACACACACACCTAACCTCCATCTTCGAGACTTCTCACTCTAAGTGGAAAAATGAATTCTGCCTTAGCAGCTTTAGACTTCTGGTGGAATATAATTATCTAAACTGGCAAGGATCCAGAACTCAGCTCCCCCATGAAAATGATTCCTTATTAAAGATTAAGTGGTAACAAGTATGTCAACAGCACTCCCAGCTCCAGAATACTTCTGAGCAAATAAGAAAATGGCAACAGTTCTATTTTCAATCTGGAAACCCCCCCTGGGCCTCTTTGTACCCCAGGTGGCACACACTTCTCGAATTTGTTCAGGTGTGGTATCATGGGAACCACTAGACAGGTGGTGGGGACAGCAGATTTATCCGTGGTGAGGATTCAGAGGATGGGAGCCAGAAAGCAGCTGGTTTTCAGGCAGCCTTGTGATGCTGGCTGTTCCTGGGAGGCTGAGCCAGGCCACAAGGCCTGCTCAATCCAGGCCTCCTTCCTGTTTCCTGTAGCCTCTGCGTTGGGCCGATATGGCAACACTGCCCTCTGCTGGGGCAGAACAGTCATCACATGCCACCGGAGTTCCCATGACCAAGGACAATGGCTGGCAGCACAATGAGGAGCAGAAAGGCTTGACAACTAAGCAACTTTTATGGTCAGCTCTTGTGTGGCTAGAATGTCGGGTCCCCACCTGTGATACCTACTGCAATTAAAGCTTTTAGAATCAGACAGACAGATTTGCCTTGTGTCTGTTATATGACGCTGGGCATGCTTTACCTATCTAAGGATCATATCAAAAAGAAAGCCACCTACGGTGCATGTCCATTGTGCGTAAAAATTGAGGGCTCACTTTTTAGCCAAGGCAATCATGCTCCAAGATTTCCTCAAGATTTTCTAAGTGTATAATGGTTATCCTAACGTCATATTAAAAATACCCTTTTATGTTCTCAAATGGCCCCACACAGGTTACAAATTATATAGTAAGACTGTCCAAAGCACAGGGCACGCCTGCCTGAAATAACAATAAATCAGTAGATTTCATTTTTTCTCTTTTTATATTAGAGCACTGGTCTTATTAGGTATGTGTCTGTTTGTGGTAACCAGATCTCTCCAGGTAGCTCAGGCTAGCTTAGAATTCTCATTGTAGTCAAAGATAACCTTGGAGTCTCTGATCCTCCTATCTCTACCTTCACTGTACTGGGATGACAGGAATGCACACCTGATTTGTGCTGTGCTGCAGATAAAGCCAGGCTCTACACATGCTAGACCCTCATGCTACCATTTAAGCTACAACTACAATCCAAGTGTCTGTTTTTCAAAAGGACAGACATGGGAACGGATAGATGGCACAGTGGTTAAGAGCACTGGCTCTTTCCAGTAGATACAAGTTCCATTTTTAGAACCCACATAGTGCTTCCTAACTGTATATCACTTCTGTCCCAAGATATCTGATGTCCTCTTCTGACCTCCAGAGGCACCAGACAGAGAAACAGTGCACAGACACACATGCTGGCAAAGGATACACATAAAATAAAAATAAAGGAAAACTAAAAAAAGACAGATGTGCCAATTTATTTCCTTTTCTCTCTGTGTGTCAAACTGGTTGCTAGATTCCCGGTATCTAGTGAAGAAAGCACATAACACCATTACCAAAAACCAATGGTAAAAAGGCTGTAGAAGGCATCTGAAAAACACTTCAATGGGAGCCCGAACAAATCCCTTCACTCTGTCTATGTAGAGGGTGTGCTATCCTTTGATTGGCCCTCCTGCAGAACTGCAGCAAAATTCCAGAGCAAAGCATGTGAAAAGGCGAAAGTAGATAGAAGCAAGGTATCAGGGTCTCATTCTAAATGAGTTATCGGGTACCCACATTTGAAAATCCAAGAAAGAAGGTAGAAAATTAAACATGCATAGGCACAAACTATTTGAATACATTTATTGCTTCCAAGCCTGAGAAATATAGAGAATCAAGGAAATGTCTACTAATTTGGTTGTTCAAATCAGTGACAATGGCCAAATTTTGCTACATTGACATCCCTGAGGGGAAGTTGGCACCAATGCCAGGGTAGCAGCTGAAATGCATGTGTATTTACATAAATTTGCATTGGCCTGGTGTTGAAATATAAATGCTGATATTAAGGAAAGTCATTTTCTCCCAGACTAAGGCATCTCAATATAGCACAGCAACAAAGATACACACTGGTCTTTTACCTTGCATTTGCATGACCTTAAATGAGTGATGACCTCATTGTACCATTACCTTATGGGAATTATAATAGCACTCATTGAAGAAAGTTGGTGCTGGAATTAAACGAGCTAATGTGAGTGAAGGATTTAGAGCATGGTGTGGCTTATTAAGCTCTCAGATATTAGCTACTATTATTATCCCAGAAGCTGCCCATTGCCTTCACCACAAACCCCAGTTACATAGCCTCTAAGTTTTTCCTTCTAATAATGTAGGAAAGCTGGACGTTTAGAGTTAGGGGAGATCTCAGAACATCTAATCTGTCACTTTCAAACTTTTACTTTATTTCTTTTAAAATAACCATGGAACACTTTTGGAAAATGAAAGCTTTCACGGAAACCCAGCATGAAGAGCTGCAGAGCATTGTGGTTAAGGAAATGGGCTCTGCAGACAGACAGGCCTGGTTTCCAGCCCTGACAAAACTGCTTATTAGCCCTCTGACTTGGGGCAAATGATTTACCTTGGCTTTAAGCCTCTGTTTCATAAAGTGTGACATGGCAATAGTTGCTATAAATATTTCATAAGGTTGCTGTAGAGCTCAATGACTTAACAATTATTGAGTGTTTAGTGCAATTCCTGGCACATTATCAGGACCCAATAATTACTCTAACTCTTGAGATGTTAATCAGTGAAGTACATGCAAGCAGAACCACTGTTGTGTAAATAGACAAGAAAGCTACAAGTACACTGTTGGGAGGGGGTCCATGGTCCCTTATGACTATGCTAAACCTAGTATAAAAGCTTCTGATTGAAGCCAGCATTTGGAAACCAAGATTCAGGACATTCCTGCCCTTAATTACATATTACATTGATTGATACTTTCTCCTACCCCTTGCTGGGGTTCTAATTATCAAGCTAAACAAGATTCTATGGCATCTCCTGCTGTTGGTTCCCAATGGTGTAAATGTGTCCTGAACTTGCTTCTTACATCCCTGCTCTCTTCCTCTGCTTGGAACAACTCACAACCAGAGGGAAAATGAGTCACTTCGTTAAAAATAAAACCACTACCATCTTCTCTCTTTGTTCATGATCAGTGCAGGCTGACACTGATACACATCCTAAGCAGCCAGGGGCAGGCAGTGGGCAGCCCATAAACCTGGTTCATTGTAGCATTGCTATTATCTTTGCTCCGCTTAAACACACAGATCTAGTCATGCTCATTTAGGTTAAGACTAGGAGTGTGAGGATCTGGGTTGAATTAGCATACTCATTGTATTAGTCAAGCTCCAAAAGAAATGGATTGTGATATGCCCAGAGTCTCTTCAAAGTTACGGGATTTGGGGTGTACCCCATTAGAAGATAGCCTATAATAATCATGTAGCCAAGACCCAGAGTAGTATAATAACTTGACAAAACTGGCATTGTTGTTAGTAAAATAAAGCAAGGTACAGACCAAAGGTTCCTGTCTGATAATTGTAACTACTTAAGACAGTATTGTTCTTGTTTCTACTTGATATTCCCACTACCTGAAGTTTTATATTAGTTTTATCTTGTAATCCTTAGCAAAATTCTATGTGGTAAGCATCATTATTTTCCCCAGTTTGGACATGAAACAAATAAAATGTACAGAGAAGTTATTTGCCTATACTCAAGGTAAAAAGTTAAACAAAATAAGTTCACTTGTATGCAGAGCAGTCTCAAGCACTAAATCGTCTATGTTTGGGACACAAAGAGTATATTTATTCCTAAATAAATGCGATAACATGATGTGGGATTCCCCTTTGTATGCTTTGAATATGTTTTATTACCATTGGTTAATAAAAAAGCTGGTTTTAGCCTGTGGCACGACAGAATAGAGCTATGTAGGAAAACTAAACTGAATGCTGGGAGAAAGAAGGTTGAGTCAAAGAGTCTCCGTGTAGGTGCCAAAGGAGAAAGACACCCACAGGAGACCACTGGAACCTTCCTGGTATGCCACAACCTCGTGATGATACATAGAGTAATAGCAATGGATTATTTTAAGATGTAAGAGTTACTTAATAAGAAGTCTAAGCTATTGACCTAGCAGTGTTTTACTAGTATAGTTTTTGTGCAATTATTTTGGGTCTGGGCAGCCAGGAAATGAAAAAGAAGCCTCAGGCTACATTAACAGAGCAGTGCCATGCCTTAGTTACTGAATCCTCAGATCTTGGTAATATGCACTGTAGGTGTCTACGCAGTTCATATGTGATAGTGCTTCTCCCAAAGCCAAACCATCCCTTCAGATGTAAAATACTGATAATTTCCATGTAACTGGTTGGGACTACTTCCTCTGGGAATTGTGGAGTGGCATCTTTTTATACACCATCAGATACTATCTATATACCTGATTTATGCTGAAGCTAGAGACAAGGAATCAATGGTAGGCTTTTCAAATTTCCTGCTTGAGGAAAAGTCTGCCAGATACTATAAGCTTGTAGGCCGTTACATTACAGAAGAACTTTGGGTGACTGTCCAGGCTATGAGATGTTTCTGTCAGTTCTAGAGTTTTGGAAGTTGCTTTCAGTGTACTTTCTGTTTACAGGGGTTTTTGATGTAGTTGAGGACAGATAGTTATAGTTTTACTTACTTATAATAAAAGATAAATTAGGTATGAAACTTTAGACTCACAAAGACAATATGGATGATAAAATATTTTCTTTAATTTTTGTCTAATAAAAATAGACTAAATAATATAGCTGTAATTCTTGCTTGATAACTGTTTTGTTATATGTAATTTTACAATATTAAAGTTAAAACTTTTCTTTTTATTTAGACAGATAAGGGGAAATGATATGGGATGTCCTTCTGTTATGTGTTGCCTTTATTGGTTGATAAATAAAGCTGTTTTGTTCAATGGCTCAGCAGAGTAAATCCAGGCAGAAAATCTGAACAGAGAAAGAGAGTAGGCAGTCAAGGAGATACCATGTAACCACCCAAGAAGCAAGATGTGAGGTAACAAGCCATGAGCTTCATTGTAAAATATAAACTAGTAGAGTAGGTTAGAGAGAGAGAGCTATTCAGCCATGGCCTAGCCATTGGCCAGGCAATTGTAACTGAAATTAAGCCTCAGAGAGGTTATTTCAAAAGCACCTTTGGGAACAGGCAGGTGAAGAAAAACAGGTCCAGAAGGAGCAGTGGGGCAGAGAATCCTACTAGTCATAGATGAATATCAGTGGATTCATGACACAAGCTTTACTTCTACTGTGTGGCTGTATAATATGAAAAGCTTTCCCATATTAGCTGATTTCATTTAACTAGTGTAATGATGCCAAATTATTTTCAAGATCCACTAAGAGACTGATTTCACAATGGCATGAGACAAGGTTTCTCAACACCAGAAACCTTTCAGATGCGGAATCTTTCATTGTCATAACTTGTCCTGTACCTTGAAGGAATCTTTGCAGCATCTTCAACTTCAGCCTGTTAGATGTCAGTAGCTCTTCTCCTGTTGTGACAAGTGAAAACGTCTCTAAACAGTGTCGGTATCTTCAGGGACCAGAATAAAAAGTCTACTATGAACCACCCAGGCTCTGCCCTCACTTTGACATTATTTTGCTCAGTGTTTCCAGTTAGGTTCCTTACTTTCTCTGGGCTCTCACCTGTGAAAGGAAGGAATTTCTCTATTTAGACAGGATGACTGAGTCTCAAAACCTTCAGCTGTGATCTTGTGCTTCCTGTGTGTGGGGGGAGAGGTAATGATCAATCAAGAGAATTGGTGCTGGGTGCTTTGAGGTAGATACACCCTTGTCAGATTGTACCTCTTGCACAAAGGGCAGTGTGGAGGTGTGGAGGGAATATTATATTCACTGTAATGATAAAACCTCACAAGTCATGTTTGCAACAGAATGAAAATCAGAAAAGCCTCATTTCAAACCATTTCCAGGCCCAGAGGTGTGCACTCCATGCTCTTTACCTTCATGTTCATTATCTGAACCCTGATTACTCTGTGATAGATGCTAGTTGGCTGGAAATATAGACAGACGGAGAGACATAATAGACAGATGAGATAAATAGATAATAGATATGCATATAGATTTTTAAGCAGAGATCTGTAAAAATCTAGATTTAGATTTATCCACTAAGAACTGATGATGAATGGCTGGCTGGCTGGCTGGCTGGCTGGCTGGCTGGCTGGCTGGACGGATGGACAGGCAAATGGATATATGGGTGGGTAGGTGGATAGACGTATGGATAACAGACAGGCAGACCAGCAGATGATAAATAGATTTTCATCATCTTTCTCTGGCTCATATAAACTATTAACTGGAATTATCACCAACAATATTATCACATTATTATGTCAATATAAATATAATCACCATACACTATCCTAGCTTCCAGTTATCAGCCATGATTGCTCTGCTGAGAGTAGAGAACTTGGTTCTATGTTTTTCAGCTGCATGACCCCATGGACTTTCCTTTTTGGACATGTTTATAATATGCTTTCTTCCTGTGCTTTGGTTTCTGGTTAAGCTCTCCATAGGTAAGAAGTGGAGCAGCCCCCTACGTGCTCTGACCTCACACTTGCTTGGAAATGATTTTTTTTCCATGAGAAAATCTTAATACCTGTAGATTGTATGCATCCTTGGCTGAACTGTCTGCTTTGCCCATGTTGTAAGTTCCTAGTCCTCATATGAATTCTATTTGGTCTATAAAGGAAATAGCCTACATTCTCAGTGACTATCTTGAAACAGCAAGCAAACATCAGTCTACGCTCACACTAAATATACAGGTATACACCATTCATGCAAGAAAACCAAAACAGGTCCGAACTAGAACTATTTGTACTTTCTCTTGATTAACTGTTTTCCTGTTCTCTTTAAGGAGCAGAACAATATCCAAACGGAAGCTTATCAAGAGGACACAGCAGAACACTCACACACTTAAGGCCAAAGAAGCATTGTAGAACAGGGGTGATTATAAGAGCTGGAATACCCAAATTTGATCTGAACAATGATGACACCAATGAACATGCCAAACTGGACAGAGAAAAGCCCATGAGGCCTGAACCCTAAACAAAGAATTGCAGGCAGCTGTGAAAAGTTAGGACTGGAGAGTTGGTTTCCCCATGGCAAAGCAAAACAATCTGTTGTCCACTGCCAAGTGATCATGCAGGCAGCGTATATGGACTAGATAGGTTATATTTAACAATATATATACACATATTAAATATATATTTATATTATTATAACACATATACATATGTTCAATATATGTGTATATATGTATATAAATATATATATGTATGCTTGCAATAGCAATAAATGAATAAAGAAGCTATGAATTTGAAGGAGAGCAGGAAGAGGCAAATGGAAGGGTTTTGAGGGAGAAAAGGGAAGAGAGAAATCTTGTAGTTAAGTTATAATATCAAAACTTTTAAAATAAATAAAATTTTTAAAAGAGCATACTGCACAAGCTGGAGAAACAGCTTGGTGGGAGCGCAGCTAACTAGCATGTGAAGAGTCCTGGGTTCAATCCCTGGAACTTGATGGACTATATAACACCCTACACAGAGTAAGAGCTATTTTTGGTTGAAGCATGTGTGTGTACAGGAGATAAAATTAGATCCAGAGGATCCCATCACACCCACTCTGTCCCTTCTTATACTTTCTCAACTTTTTATTTTCCCTCTCCTACCCCAATGCCATTTTTGGTTTTTATTTAAACCTTCAGTAACTGAAAAAATACAATTAATATGAAAGAAAAGGAGATAGAAAGATGGCTTACCAACTAAAGGTATGTGCCATCCAATGACCTATGTATAATTTCTAGAACTCATACTATGGAAAAACAGAATGGATTCCAGAAAGTTGTCTTTTGACCTCCAAATCTATGTGAGGGCACCACACACACACACACACACACACACACACACACACACACACACACA
>NC_022016.1:3885311-3896966 GCF_000317375.1 Microtus ochrogaster
CACACACACACATGCGCGCACAGCACACACACACACACACACACACACACACACACACACACACACACAAATACACACAGAGTAAATAAGTATATTATGTTTAATGAATGCTGAAGAGGGGGCTCAGTGGTGAAGAATACTGGCTGGTCTTGCAGAGGACTCAAGTGTGGTTCCCCCACAAAAACAACTCACACTCGGCTGTGATTTCAGCTTGGAAATCTGACACTCCATCTTCGTGCCTTTATGGGTAATTGAACATACTCACAGAGACAAGATATACACATGAATAAAAATAGAATAAAATTTTTAGACGGATAATATTAGCTACACAAAACTTGGCAAGAAAGGAAGGAATGAGAGAGGAAGGGAAAGGAAAGAGGGAGAGAGGGAGGAAAGTAGTGAGTGAATGAAAGAAGAAGGGAGGGCAGGAATGAGGGAAGGAGGAAGGATAAAAAGCAGGAAAGGAGGAAGTGAGGAAGGGAAGGGTAACCAAGAGATAGGAAGAAGTGAGTTCAACAGTGCAGTGATACATGGAGTAGGGAGAAAATGTTATCAGAATGCATTATACACACTATATTTTCAATTTTTAACTAAAAAATGACTCCATGTTGGAAGAAATCCTGAAAAACTTCTAACCCCCTCCACCAAAAAAAAAAATGACCATAAATGTTTGGAGTGTCAAAAGAACACTCTGAAAAGCCAGCATCTGCCTCTGGCTCTCTGTGAGACTCTGTCCAGGTATTTCCCTGTTTGTGCCTCAGTTTCCATTATCAAATGCAAGATAGGCAGAATAATACTTGGTAGCTAGAACAATAGAGCTCCTCATGTAAGGACCTTCATATTTTGAAATATTCTTTTTTCTCTTTCCCTGCTGCTCCATCTTTTCCTTTCTTAAGAAATCCAGAGCCAAGGGAGGCCAATGTCATACTGTCACATGACAGGACACTAGCAGCAATCACAGCATGACTTCATGTGGTTTCTGTGGCAAATCAGCTCCCAAAGGGTACAATCAGATATTCATATGCGACAATCAAAAATGATGAGCATGACAACAAAAGGCCCAAAAGTTGAGATCAGGTCTGGGACTCTACATCTGACTCCGGCAGATGGAAGCACAATGCTGGGGCCATGTTCCAGGAAACTAAAGGAAATACCAGTGTCTACTTGCCAACTAATTATAAAACACCATTCAGATATCATCCAGTCATAACCTGCTGCTGGCCCTCACAGGACCCTGATAGTCTGGTTATACTTCGAATCTTCGCATGACCTAGTTAATATTAAATGAGTGTCTTGGAACTTCTCTTAGCATCAGGGTGGCCTGATTGGGACCTCCTTTCTCCAGATCTTTTATCCTACATTATACATGCATTTTCTCTGTGCTGCGGTTTTATCTCAAGACTTACAACTTCTTGCATTTTTATGCATCTGACAACGAAACCCATCCTTGAAATCTCTAGATGATACTAGACAACTTCTCTGAGCCTTGATTTCATAGTTATTATTGACTTATGGTCAAGTTCCTACATTTGTGAGATAATCAAAGTATACTGTGCATTGTAAAGCACATTACAAATTACAGAACTATCATTCAAATATTAGTAGGTTTTGTGGTCTGAACAGATATTTATATTTCCAAAGCCCTTTCATCTCTGTAATCATTTCCCAAATTGAGTGCCAGGGAGATCTATTCCCATGAAATTATAATGAGAGTGCTCTAGGGAAAAATGCTTTGAAAGATTCAATAAAATTGAATTTTCAATTATGCAAATATTTTTATGCAGACCTTCTCAGTGTCTTTAAGCTAGTAATGTCATCTGCACACAGAAACTTAGGGGTTTTTCTTGTTTCTCCCAGATATTACATATTTCATTTCCTGGAACAATTATAGCAGGAAATAAAATTTGAGAGCTATTGATCCAAAGCAATGTCTGTTAAAGGAAGTACATTATAATGCATTATAAGGGCCAGTTTATAACTAGAAAAAATACAATCAGGAGAGCAAAAAGGGTAAGACATGTGCAAGTTAAGTCTCATTTCTTCTAGGCGATATTAAGTGGTTTTCTTTCTCCTCTCTCTGTCTCTGTCTCTATCTCCCCCTCCCCGCCCCCCATGTGTGTGTGTGTTTCTTTTACAGAATTACCTGGAACTTTACAGAAATTCAAACTCTTATTCTCTCCTAAAACAGAAGAAAACAGAAATAAGGAGCTTAGCAATTTTTGCTTTTATAAGTAAGTTAAAGAAATTTTTTGTTGTTGTTGTATACAAATGATATTGATTATCTGGTTCTAAACCATGGATTTAGTTACTTATTTGGTATTGGAGGTCCTTCTGTCTTTGTGTTGCTTTCATTGGTTAATAAAGAAACTGCTTTGGGCCCTTGATAGGGCAGAACTTAGGTAGGTGGGGAAAATTAAAAGGAATGCTGGGAAGGAGGCAAAGTCAAAGAGAGACACCATGGAGCCCTAGAATCAGACATGCCAAATCTTTCCTGTTAAGCCACTGCCACATGGTGATACATACATTAATAGAAATGGGGTATATCAAGGTGTAATAGTTAGCTAATAAGATGTTAGAGGTAATGGGCCAAGCAGTGATTTAATGAACACATTTTTGTGTGGTTATTTTTGGGCTAAGCTAGCTGGGTGACTGGGCCAAACAAGCAGCCCTCTACCTTGCAACAATTATTATTATTATTATTAACTTTTCAAAATTACTGAAATCCACATATGGACAGTCAATTGGCGGGTTACACCACATATTAGCTATGGCAAACAAAATATCTTGCTAAATACTCCATTTCATGTGATAGATATTAACTGAACAAGCACACACACTCACATACCTGGACCAAAATGTCTTCTTTCTCTGGAATGTGCTGCCTTCCAGAAAAATGAAGTTAATAAAGAACCAATGTCCTTACTGAAGATTTCTTCACAAGAAATCATCATTATTATTTAAGGATAATTAAATGGCAAATGATAGCTGTCATGCAAGAAATCATAAACAATACCTGTACCTTCTCTGTGGTATAACCCATGGTCAGTTGGAAACAGCAAAAGTCAAGGAAATAGCATGAACCCACCTCCCAGAGCTTAGGATCTGTTAGGTGAGAGTGGCCGCAATCGATGATAAAGAAAGAGACACTCAGCTGGATGAATTACAGTTGTGTAGCACCTCAGAGGATTGACAATGGCAGGATATGTGGGGCTGGGTAGGCTGGAGGCACAAAGATAACAAATGAGGAACTACAGAACATGAGAGCAAGAGTAGGTACCGTGAATCTGAGGAAATGGGAAGTGCCTCAGATTGACAAGGGTTTACTGTGATTTGGGGAATAACATGAGAAATGAGAAGAGATGAGCCAGAAGATGTTGGTGGATCATCAGAAGATCATCAGAAGCAAAAATTATTTTGAGGGCAATGAGCAACCATAGGAGGTTTCTCAGCAGAGGATTGGTGTCTAGATGAGCATTCTGGCTGTTGTCTAGCTGTGGCAAGAATTGAGCTAGAAACAATCATGAGGAGATACTTCCCAGTGTGAGGTTAGTGTAGAGGTTATGGAACAACCAATGTCACTGTAACCTCATTACTGAATTTTGCTTTGCGCTCTAGGAATGAGTATTTAGTCTTACCATGCATCATTGGATTTTGTTTTGTAAAATGAAATTGTTTCACAACAGTCTGAGTGCTTTGATCTTGTCATTGAGACCTCCTTTTTCAGTTTAAAACTCTAATGGATGTAATATATGCTGTTATCTAAGAATGTTAATAATTCATTTTGCTTCTCTTTTGATCCTCACCATAAATTGATGAGTAATGGCAGATAAAACTGGACAGGAACGTTCTAAGAGACTGCACCCTGCTAATGCAGATATAAGGATATTCATGTTCTTTGCTGGTGAGTTTGTTTGTCTTGGTTCTATGCATTCACCACGGCACCATGCTGCTATCTCCCAAATGTGACTGTGTTGATGAGACTCTGAATGAGCTTCACTTTGACAACGAGAAGCCTGCCTGAAGATTTGAAGTGAGCTGCTATATTCTGTCCCCACCTCTGCATTCTACTTGGGCTTAGAAAGTGAAAGGTTAGAAAGGGATAGAGAAGGGAGTGAGAGAAGGGACACATGTTGTGTTTGTCATCTACTAACACCACAAAGCAGTTAGTGTTAGCAGGTTCATTACAACAGATACTTAGCTCTAAGTGGGATTAAAGTCACCAAAACCTGCCTAAACTCCTATAAGAGAGCCAGGAGCACATTAGTAAGAGGACTCAGCTAAGTCTAATTCTGCCATTGACCAGCTAGACAACTTCACCCTCTCTGAGCATCATTTGTCCTGTACGTAAATGAAGACAATGTCTACTCAAGGTCTTAGCAAAGACTGTTGCGCAGACTCAGTGAAATAGCAAATGCTGTGCTCCTTCTCTCAGTGGCTATCTTTCCTCAAATGCCTCCTCTACACAAGGCTATTCTTATTTTTTATTGAGAATAGTTTTTATTCATACAATATATTCAAATTACAGTTTTCCCTCCCTCAACTCCTCCTGGGTCCTCCCCACTTCCCCCACAGATCTAAATCCAAGGTAATCTTGTCAATTGCATTTCTTGGCAACAGTAGGATAGAGATGTAATTCAGGGTAGAAGCCCTTGGTTCATTCTCCAGCACCGCAAAGTAGAAACAAAATTTCAAGATTGCTCTCACTTTTCTTGCTATTACCCTTCTAGTTTACACACACACACACACACACACACACACACACGTATGTATGTATGCGTGCACAAACACACACATACACATACACATGTGCACCCATAACTCTAACATACAGAGGATTCTATTCTGTCTACAGTGTCTCTTCCTTTCACAGGAAATCATGGATGGGTTGTATGCTTTGATCTTGGCTAAATCCCTAGTACCTAGTACAGTTCCCAGAACAAATTGCAATAGATTGTGACTGAAGAATACTCATTTGTGTTTTACATTTTCAGAGCTATTTGTTATCTTGTCAGGATTGGTGCTTTTTTTATATACAAATGGGACCAGGTAAAATCTGTTAACCTACATCCACTATTTCCATGTGATAGTTTATCTTGACATTTAGTTCAGAATTTTCTTTTTTCATAATCACTTTAGAGTATTGTAGAAGAGTAGTTCTCAATCTTCATAGTGCAGCAACCCTCTAATACAGTTCCTTATGCTGTGGCAACTGTCAAATATGAAATTATTTTTGCTTCTTGTTCATTATGAGTCATGTTGTAAATATCTGATATATAGGATGTCTGATATTCGACCCCTTTGAAAGGGTCACTCAACTCCCAAAGGGTTAGTGACCCCAGGTTGAGAACCATTGCTGTAGAAGATTCAACCCAAGCAACTTTGCAGCTTTATAATTCCATCTTACCCCCACCACTTCTACCAGGAGATGAAATGAGAGAATAGCTTTATCTTTACAATTCATAAATGTTCTCTGCAGTTTGTTCCCTATTCCTCCACTGTCTACACCCTTCTATGATCAGTTTTAAATCATCTCCTACATTCTGAAATAGGGTAAAAATCTCCTTATTAAACTTCTGTAGTGGCCCCAAATCTTCATGGGCACAACCTCTTGATTCCTTGCTCCTTTGGACCAAAGAACAGATAACCTTCTTCTAACTAAGAATGTTAGAATGTGGAAAAATAATTACTCAAACAGTCTTTTAAATGAACAGGTACCCAGAGGATCATAGTGACTCACTGTTCTAATCACATAACTGAGAAGAACAGACACAGAAAGACTGTAAGTTCAAGACCATCCTGGGCTTCATAGCAAGCCCAAGGGCTAAGAATGTAGCTCAGGAGCAGAGTGTTTCTTAAGCATGCCTTTTCTTAATTTATCCACTATGACAAAATACCCTAACAAGAGTAACACAAGGGAGAAATGGTTTATTTTGGTTCACAGTAGCTGATTACAATGCATCATGGCAAGGAAATCGAGGCCATAAGATCTCGGAGCAGCTGGTGAGAGTATGGCTACAGTCAGCAAAATAAGGCAATGAATGCATGCATGATGCATGCATGCTAGTACACAGCTCAAATTTCCCACTTTATTCAGAACAGGTTCCTTAGCCTGAAGAATGAAGCTGCCCAGAGTGGACAGGCATTCCCACATCAGCTAATATAATGAAGATAATTCCCCTCAGGTTTCCAAGGAGGCTACCAGAGAGGAAGCAGTTCTGGGGAATGACTGGTGCTTTCCTACAAATTCTAACTCTCTGAACCTTCCAGTTTTTCACAAGTTAAATATCATCTCTCACCTCACTATATCACATGTCTAGCAGCGAATATTACAAAGAAATCTGCATAATCTTAATTAGTGCTAATCCTCACACTAGGAGAGTGATTCACAATTTACATGGAGCACAGAGAAGAGAAATTTTCCTCTAACCTATTATGCTGCAGAGGTCTACCTAGTAGCTGAATACATCTAGCAAGAACTCCTAAACTCCGTTCTCACTCCCTGGCAAGAAGAACCTAAAAGGTGCAAAGCCAGTCCATAAACTCTTCTCAATATTTAAAAAACCTAACGGGAATCATATATTTCCTCAATAAAAATCAGACTTTAATTGCTTTTGGTGGGAATTATATCAACTAAAATCAGTACTTATTGGAAAACTAACTAATTATATTTTAATGCTAAAAGCTTAATATGCTATATCTTGAGAGATCAGCTATGAAGAAGCGTGTCACAAGAGGAAGACTTAATAGTAGAAACATGGGGATCTCAGGTCTAGGAATAGGAAGACTTAGCACATGAGAAAGATAGAGTCCAGAAGCGAGTTATAGCCTGACATTATGGGCTTGCCTCCTCGCCATACTATCGCTAGATCCGACTTCACTTGTCCTCTATGGGGTGTGTGCATTCAAGTTACATCTGGACCTACTCTGTCCCACACACTCCAAACTACTCTTCAAACTTCAACCACAATTGTTTTCTGACATGTAACCCAGATGGTATAACATTCTTTGATGACTTCCCCACTGGTAGTACTGTAGAAAAGGGACTATTATTAATAAGAGATCAGACAATGAAGCCCATCCTCATTGAGGTATTATAGCAAGTAGGGTTCAGGTACTCCAAAATGCTAGTCTTGAGTGACTGTAGCTAAAAAACCCTATGACTCTGACCCTTGACCAGATTGAACTTTAACAATCAAGACTCTTCTTATTTGCGTGACTATGATTTATGTGACTCTTGTCTGAATGACGAAGACTACAAAACTAAAAATTACATGTATAATGGCCCATACTAATTGCTATAAACTAGACACAGATCAATGTGAACTGTATTGTTATGCATAGTATGTATTCCATTCTCAGTAACTGTACACAGAGAAACCCACACTATCTAGAGAATTATTTTTCCCAAGAGAGACACCCCCCCTTCACCAATGCACTTGGCTCTGTGCTGAAGGCAGTATTTTCCAAACTGATGTCATTTACTTTTCAGGATGTCTAATAAACATACCTTCTTATTCAACTTAGAATGGTAAATTTATTTATGGCTTTAATATAACATCAAGATATTATTCTGTTTGGAATAAAACATTCTCATGGTCTGGCCTTGCCTGGTTCCCATTTCTCCCTTGATACACTTGGTCTATTTCAATTCTTTTTGTGTCTCAGCTCGTGGTTCCTTGTTCTCTAGGCAAAAGGTCTCTCTCTTATTTAAGTTTTAACTTTGATTCATCTTTCCATTCTCAGTTTTGCCACACCTACACCAGGAAGCTTTCCCTGCTCATACTCCTTTGCTGCAGGTGCAATGGAGGGCCAGCTCTGACCTTTTCACATGCTTCCTGCTTCCCTGTGACACGCACTTCTCACGTTGAATTTCCACATTCTCAGTAAACATGAATTTCTGAATGAATATGACAATTTCAAACAGAAACAAAAGTCAGATGCTGGTTTCCCGACTCTTGGCTGAAGGACATTTTGTGCCATAAAACATTACATGTGCTTTGAAAACCTCAAGCACTTGGCTTTTCCAGTCAAACAAGGAGAAATGATCTAACATTGAATTGATTTAGTAACAATCTTAGAGCTAACAGAGAGGGTAAAAGACATAGTTTCAGAGACACTAGCAGACAGATTCTTCTAAAACTGAAGCACAAGATTGAGCATAAGGAGCAGAAGCCCATAGTGCTTCTAAGCAGAGGCACTTGAAGCACTTTTTACTACAAATAATATTCAAGTGCAAACTAGGCAGTTATTCAAATGGCGAAGACTGTACAAGTGAAATTCATATTCATAATGGCTCATACTACCTGCTAAGAAGTCAACACAGGACAATCTAGACTGCACTCTTTTGCATGGTGTGCATTCCATACTAAGAAACTGTAAACACAGAAACTCACACTTACAAAAGAAGTAGTTCCCCCAAGTGAGATCCCCAAAGCACACTGCTCTGTGCTAAAGGCAGCACTTGTTATTTTCCAACTCTATGCCAATTTTTCTGCCAGCAGAGACAAACTGAGCCAACAAGGGTCAGAATTGCATTCCAGACAATGCGTATAGTAGTCCCTCCTCCCATAATGTCACAATCAGTTAAAGGCATTTCCTGTGATTCCCCTGATTTTCAGAATCCATCTAGCAACATGTTCTCACTCATATTTACAGGTACTTACCTATGATCCACTGTGTCCCCACACTAATTCTGCCTCAGGTCACAGCCTCCAGGACCTGGTCTCCAGCTACTGCTTCCAGAGATAAGAAAATTAGTATCAAGTAGAAATACACCTCCAGCTTAAAATGGGGAGATCTGGATACTTAGAAAATCTAGAGTCTCTGATATCTGGGAGGAAAAGATACCCTTTATAGGGTAGTCCCCTTTAATCTTGTTTATATATGTAAGTGTATCTTTTTAAGTAAGATATGTGTTCATCTTAGGAATCTTCTACAGTAATAAGTTTCCATATGAATTGTTATACTGTCATTTTTGTTGGTTATTCCCAGTCCCAAAATTCCCTTCTCTGCCCTGTCCTGTCATTCCCAACCTCAGTTAAGCTTCTGTGTGTCAAAATTGGGTTTAAGTCATGTTCCATAGAATGGAATCATTAAATTGGCCAAAATCCCATGGCTAGCTGTCACAGAGGAAAATGTATTACTATTAGTCTTATAAATGAACACAGTAATAAATTGGACCCTAAGTTCACACCCTTGCATTTGTAGATTAGAGCATCTCTCAACCTTTACCAGAGAAGTTTCTCATTGCAATTTATGGTGATCAAAATATAGACAATGAATTTCTGTATATGGTGGTTGATACAGAAACATTGGGACTCTGTATTAATCATCACACATTGCTACAACTCTGATGAATACGTGACTATGGAGCACTTATCTCTAAATGAGACAACTATATCACATCCCTGTAGTAGGAGGCCCCTTGTTTCTTCCTGGCTTCTCAGTCCCAAAATAATCACAGAGAAATCTATATTAATTAGAGTACTTGTTACCCAGTCACTTAAAATTAACCCATTTCTATTATTTTATATTTTACCATGAGGCTCGTGGCCTATCAGCAAGTTTCCAGCTGGCAGCTCACATTTTTGCCTTCTGGCAGATACATGGCATCTCGCTGACTCCACCTTCTTTCTCTAAGCATTCAGTTTAGTTCTTCAGCCTAACTCTATTTCAGTTAAGCTACTGGCCTAAACAGATTTATTCATTAACCAATAAAAGCAACACATATACAGACAGACTTCCCACACCATTTCCACTTTTCTGTTTAAGTAAAAAGGAAGGTTTAATTTTAACATAGTAAAATTATATATAACCAGTTATCTAGCAAAAATTACAGTAACAATATTCATATATACTTTATCTTTTATCATAACTAAGAAAAACTATATCTATTCTTCAATTCCATCAAAGACTCAAGAAGGATATAATATTACCTAAGTAAACATGCAGTACATTGTAAGTAATTTCCAAAACTCTAGAATGGACAGACATCTCACTGCCTGGACAGTAACCCAAAGTTCTGTATTGTTGGAGCAACCATATTCAGCCTATAGCCCCATAGTATCCAGTATACTTTTTCAAGAAGCAGAAAAATTGAAGACCAGTCCTGCCTTGTAATGGCAAAGTCTACCAATTGCTTTCTTCTGTGTCCAACAGAATGTCTGACATACTCTTTCATGAAGCAAGAACCCTGAAAGACCATCCTACTTCCTTTAGGCAAGTTCAGCAGTCATTTCTCTGTGGGTTGTAGTAAGAGGAGCAGGCAGCATCCCACCACCCAGCTAGGTTAACCCCCAAAATAATCACACAGAAATTATATTAATTAAATTACTGCCTGGCCCATTATATCTAGCCTCTTCCTGTCCAACTCTCACATCCTGATCTAACCCATTTCTACCAATCTGTGTAACACCATGAGGTCATGGCTTCCCAAAAAAGATTCAGCATCTCTGACCTGGCAACTTCATCGCAGCTCTCTCTGTCTGCCTTCCTCCTCCCAGCATTCAGTTCTGTCTTCCTGCCTGTCTAAGTACTGCCCTATCAAAAGGCCAAGTCAGTTTCTTTATTTAATTAATGAAAGCAACACAAATACAGAAGGACCTCCTATACCAGTGGGTAATGCAAGTCCAGTTCACACAGCATACCATCAAGCAGTTAAAGCAAGAGCAGTCTCCCGCCCAAATGGCTAGCAAACTCCATAAGGTGCCTCTTCAATGCCATCCTTCTCTCAAAGCAATTGGTGTTGCCAGGAGCAGATATATCTCATTGTCATGAAAAGTCCTAAGTTCTTAAAACATTTCAAATGCCATATTCTGAAGGTCTCTAAAACTCTAAAAGATTTGAAGAATATCTATCTAACTTAAATATATCTCTACATATCTAGAAAACCTAAATAACGTGACTACAAGGTTGACTATTATAGATGATTATCTACTAACCTATATTTCTTAATTATACATTATATTTTTATTTTTTATTGATTTTTATTGAGCTCTACATTTTCTATGCTCCCCTCCCTGCCTCTTCGCTCCCCTTCAGCCTTCTCCTAAGGTCCCCATGCTCCAAATTTACTTAGTAGATCTTGTCTTTTTCTACTTTCCATGTATATTGGATCCATGTATGCCTCTCTTAGAGTTGTCATTGTTCTATAGGTTCTCTGAGATTGTGATAGGTAGGCTTGTTTTCTTTGATTTATGTTTAAAAACCACTTGTATATGATAATTGTCTTTCTGGGTTTGGGTTACCTCACTCAAAATGATGCTATCTAGCTCCATCCATTTGCCTCCAAATTTCAAGATTTCACTCTTTTGTTCTGCTGTGTAATACCCCATCATGTAAATGTACAACATTTTCCTTATCCATTCTTCAGTCAAGGGGCATTTAGGTTGTTTCCAGATTTTGGCTATGACAAGCAATGCTGCTATGAACATTGTTGAGCAAATGCCCTTATGGCATGAATGAGCACCTTTTGGAAATACACCCAAAAGTGGTATTGCTGGGTATTGAGGAAGGTTGTTTCCTAGTTTTCTGAGAAATAGCCATACTGATATCAAAAACGGCTGTACAAGCTTACACTCCAACCAGCAATGCAGGAGTGTATCCTTTACCCCACAACCTCTCCAACATAAGTTGTCATCAGTGTTTATGATCTTG
>NC_022016.1:3904124-3918144 GCF_000317375.1 Microtus ochrogaster
TTTAGTTGACTGTTCAGTTTCCATGAGTTTGTAGGCTTTCTGGGGGTAGAACTGTTGTTGAATTCTAACTTCATTCCATGATGATCCAATAGTACACAGGTGGTTACTACAATTTCTCTGTATCTATGGATGTTTGCTTTGTTACCAATTATATCATCAATTTTTGAGAATGTTCCATGAGATACCAAGAAGAAGGTATATTCTTTTTTGTTTGGGTGGAATGTTCTATAGATGTTTGTTAAGTCCATTTGTTTCATTACATCTGTTAGTTCTCTTATTTCTCTATTAAGTTTCTGTCTGATTGACCTGTCCATTGGTGAGAGAGGAGTGTTCAAATCTACTATTAGAGTGTGGAGTTTGATGTATGCTTTGAGTTCTAGTAATGTTTTTTCACATATGTGGGTGCTTTTATATTAGGGGTGTAGATATTCAGGATTGAGACTTCCTTCTGATAGATTGTTCCTGTTATGAGTATGAAGTGTCCTTCTCCATCTCTTCTGATTGATTTTAGATTGAAATCAAATTTGTTAGATATTAGTATAGCCACACCCGCTTGTTTCTTTAGTCCATTTTATTGGAAAACCTACCCTTTACTCTGAGGTAGTGTCTGTCTTTGAGTTTGAGGTGCGTTTTTTGTAAACATCAGAATGCTGGATCCTGTTTTCATATCCATTCTCTTAACCTGTGCCTTTTTATAGATGAATTGAGTCAATTGATATTAAGTGATACTAATGACCAGTGGTTGTTAACTCTGGTTATTTTTTCTGGTGGTAGGGTTTGTATGTTTCCCTTCATTGAGTTGTGCTGGTGGAGGATTGTCAGATGCTTGTGCTATTATGGGTGTTGTTGTCTTCCTTGGTGTGTGATTTTCCTTCTAATATTTTCTGTAATGCTGGGTTTGTGGCTACATACTGTTTAAATATGTTTTTGTCCTGTAATGTCTTGTTTTCTTCATTGATGGTAAATGCAAGCTTTGCTGGGTATAGTAGTCTGGGCTTGCATCCATGATCTCTTAGTGTCTGAAGCACATCTATCCAAGACCTTCTGGCTTTCATGGTTTCCATTGAGAAGTCAGGTGTAATTCTGATAGGTTTTCCTTTATATATTACTTGACCTTTTTCCTTTGCAACTCTTAATATTCTTTCTTTATTGTGTATGTTTTGTGTTTTGATTATTATATGGCAAGGGGATGCTTTTTTTTTGATCCAGTCTATTTGGTGTTCTGTATGCTCCTTGTACCGTCATAAAAATATCTTTCTTTAGGTTAGAAAAGTTTTCTTCTCTAATTTAGTTGAATATATTTTCTGGGCCTTTGAGCTGTAATTCTTCTCCTTCTTCTACTCCTATTATTCTTAAGTTTGGTCTTTTCATGGTCTCACAGAATTTTTGGATGTTTTGTGTTAAGAATTTGTTGAATTTATTGTGTTCTTTAATCCATGAGTTTATTTCCTCTATAGTATCTTCAGTGTCTGAGATTCTTTCTTCTATCTCTTGTATGCTGTTGGTTATAGTTGTCTCTATAGTTCCTGTTCATTTACCAAGATTTTCCATATCCAGCCTTCCCTTGGTTTGTGCTTTCTTCTTTGCCTCTATTTCATTTTTCAAGTCTTGAGCTGTTTTCATTACCTGTTTGATTGCTTTTTCTTGGTTTTCTTGGATACTTTTGAGAGATTTATTCATTTCTTCCATGGTTTTGTTTGTCTTCTCCATTTGTTTAAAGCAGTTTTTCACAACCTGTTTTAGGTCCTCTATTATTTTCATAATGTTACATTTAAAGTCGATTTCTACTTCTTCTGGAATAAGGTGTTCAAGTCTTCTTGTTACGTGATCCCTAGATTCTGGTGTTGTCACGTTGCCTTTCAGGTTGTTGAAGGAATGCTTGCATTGGTGCCTGCCCATCTCTTTTTTCAAATGCATCCAGGAGAGTCTTGGCATCTTGGTCCAATCTATGCTGTGATTGACACTCTAGGTGGATCTCCTCAGTGCAGGAGCAGGAACTGTTCCTAGGCCAAGGATCTCGCAGATGATAGGGCAGGCTTGGGTAAGGCAGGGTCTTGTGGATCAAAGAAGCCCCTGCAGCAGGAGCTGGAGGAGTCCTGTGCTCCCTTCCTTGACAGTCTGCTCCAGGATGGCTCTTACTCACCAGTCTTGATTGATCTCCTCAGCACAGGAACAGGGACATCTGATAGTCGGAGGACCCCCAGACGAAAGGGCGAACTTTGGGGAAGGGCAGGGTCTTGTGCAACAAAGAAGCCCCTGCAACAGGAACTGGAGGGGCCCTGTGCTCTCTTCAATGACCTTCCACCACGAGATGGCACATACTCACCAGTCTGGATTGATCTCCTCAGCACAGGAACAGGGATACTTGGTAGACCGAGGACCCCACAGACAAAAGAGTGAACTTGTGGGGAGGGCAGGGTCATGTGCAGGAAGATCTCTCTTAAAGGATCCAACAGGAGGGGCTGGAGAGATGACTCAGTGGTTAAGAGCATTGCCTGCTCTTCCAAAGGTCCTGAGTTCAATTCCCAGCAACCACATGGTGGCTCACAACCATCTGTAAAGAGGTCTGGTGCCCTCTTCTGGCCTTCAGGCATACAGACAGAATATTGTATTGTATACATAATACATAAATAAATATTAAAAAAAAGGATCCAACAGGAAACAGAGCAAGAAGCTGCGTTAAACTCTCTTTTTTGTTTCTAGAATTCCTTTTCATGCTTTCTCAAGTTTTATGTGCATTTAACTGGTACACATTGGAGCACCAATTTGTAGTAGGAGGCCACTTGTTCCTGGCTGCTCAGTCCTGAAATAACCACAAAGAAATCTGTATTAATTAAGTCACTGATTGGCCAATCACTATATCATATTCTTAGCAAGCTTATACATTTTAAATTAACCCAGTTCTATTATTTTATGCTTTAACATGAGGCTTGTGGCCTATCAGCAAAGTTCCAGCTGGCAGCTCACATCTTTCTCCTCTGGCAGCTACATGGTGTCTCCCTGACTCTGCCTTCTTTCTCCCAGTGTTCAGTTTAATTTTCCCATCTAGCTCTATTACAGCTATGTGACTGGCCAAAAAGATGTATTCATTAACTAATAAAAACAACACATATACAGACTTACCATACCATATCCCCTCCCAACAAGGATCATGGATTATGGAGAAACATAGAGTTGGATGATTATAAGAAATAGTGAACATCTGCAGCAAAACGATATTTTATGGGCATGACAACACTTTTGCACACATGTTCTCAGAGTGGCAGTGACTTCATGCACAATATCTACACAAGATCAAACTGGTCCAAATCCCAACACGGGTAGGGAAAGAACTTGTACAGCCAAGTTCCTAGCTGAGAAGCTATTGGCCACTGATGACTGCTTGAAGGAGCATGAGCCTATTTTCTAAAAGGATGCAGTCCCAGGGAGGCCACGTGTGCTCTACTACAGGTTCTATACACATGCATATTTAGGCAGCACTAGATGAACTCAGTAAGCTTTCAAAATGAAGAACATGAAATTAAGAGGCAAGGGGGAGAAAATTATAACAGAAGGGTTGGGGAATAGATTTCACTAAAACATATTATATTCATGTATGAAATTCCCAAATAATAAAAGACATAATTAAAATATTTGTGGATTCTGTACTTCATACATTAAGTACTTTTTTGCATTGTTGGGTTCTCTAACAATCCCACTCTAGTAGCAAGCTAGGGAAACATTTAATACTACTTCCTATTGTCAAATGAGGGAACAATGACCAAAAGAATGCTTAGTTTTTTGAGCTCTGACTCAAGTAGAGACATTCTGTATGTGTTTAGAGCACATCAACAATAATTAAAGTTGAATTTTGCTTTGCTTTTCTGTAAAATATGAAGCAAGTTGGTAAAACTCTCTGCTATTCTGCTTCATCTGTAAAAGATGAGAGAACATCTGAAAGTCTTGGAGAACCTTAAACTCATGCTTTCAGCGGTGGCTTAACTTTTCAGCTCTTTGGCCTCTGATGACTTATATTCTTCCAGAGTCATTTTGAAGTAGAATGAGACAATGCGTGTAGCAGAATGTCAGATGTGTACTGGATGTCTAGCCCAAAATACCCTAGTCTCAAACTCTAGTGTCTCCTCTTTTTTTGACAATCCTGACACAAAATGTTCTGAGGTTATGGGTAAAGGACTACCTACAGGGTTGTAAGTCTCCCATTGGAAAGAAGGTCCTTTGACTTTACAGAGTCTCTATTCTCACGTTTAACTTGGAAAGAAAAAAAATATCTCTGATAAGATTATTCTCGTAGATAAAGGTAATGCTTTGAAAAAGCTTAAATAAATGCTTGGGACTTATCCAAGCAAAAACATAAATTATCTATCACTTATGTGATTGTTGTCTACATCATTGGTTCCTCCTACAACAAAATAGGATTTATTTTATACCCTCTTACTCAGTAAGGTTATAAGTCTCCAGTTCCATTTGGATAAAGAAGAGATGCGTTTTCCAGTAATTTTATTACCAAATGCCCCTCACCTTTTTGCTTGCTTTCAATTGACAAAGAATCATAGTCTCTCAAACCTAAAAAGGTTTTTAGTGATGTCTTAGTGTTCTATTGCTGGAATGGGATATCATGAGAATAGTAGCTCTTATAAAGGAAACCATTTAATTGGTTATAGTTTTAGATGTTTAGTCCATTATCAGCACGGTGGAAAGCATGGCAGCCTACAAGCAGACTTTGTGCTGCAGAAGTAGCTTGAGATTTGTACCTCTGAAACCTGAAAACCAATCCCCAGTAACATGGTTCCTCCAGCAAGGCCATACCCCCACAACATGGCCACACATCCTAACCTTTTCAAATAATGCCACTCCCTAAGCTTACAAAGATATGAGCCTACAAAGGCCATTCTTACTCAAACTACCACAACTGGAATACACCTAATATTCACTAGTATATGAACCCCTCTTATCATGAGGAACTAATCAACTTATAATTCAGCCTAAAACCTGACGTTCGATGTGCTGGCCATCCTACCATTCAATCCATCTACAGTACACATTATGCTGGCTTCTTCCTTTATTCCCACATCTCCCCTTCACCTCAACCTGGATCCAAACAGTCACAAAATTTAAGCCAACCTTCTGTAGCATTTTTCTTCAGACTCTAACAAACTTCATTCCTACTTGTTGGTCATTTTTTTATTCATTCCTATTGAAAAACATCTTAAGCACATTTTGCCATTCGAAAGATTTTTTCTTACCCTTCTGTTGGTTCCCACTGGGATGAAAAGCAATAAAAAGTCAAAAAGAAGTATAGGTTTGCCTTCTGGCTTTGTCACTTCGACGAATAACACTGCAAAAACAGTGAATGCTATCGGTTAAAGGGAACACCTTCCTCAGTCTCATGCATTTCACTGAGTTCTGATGGAGAGGTTTTGGACAGGAAAATCTTTTTCTGCAGGTGGATAAGTTGGTGAGTTAAAGATTTTGCATTAAAAACAGATTCTGGTCATAATATCCTCTCCAAGGTTGTATTTGTCCCCTTGGTTTTAAAATTCCTGTAAATAAATCTCAGGAGGTATGGAGGGATATCTCAGAACATCTTGAACTATCTGCCAATCAGAGTATAATAAATGGCATCAACTCTCAGCCAGCTCTTGCAAGATATCAAAAAATCTATATGCATTCTTTCTTCCTTCTCACCCTTTCAGCATGGGGTTTTTTCATATATTTAATGCATTTTGTGTTTTAATCAGCTCCCTGGATCAACTGCTGGCTTCCAAAAATCACATGAACACACATCATGAGAGGATCTTGTAATATTTCACCTTCCAATGGAAGCTAAGCTGGTTGTGAATGTTAATGTTTAATAACGGATAAAATATCTGAGAAGTTGCAGGAGAATTTTCCATTAAGATATGGAGATACTTGTAAAGAATTCTCACTTTGTTAGAAACCATTATCAGACAAGTAGACAGCCTATGGTGGTAAGAGAGGACTCTAGCAGAACTGTGTATCTTGCCATGTTGAAGGTTAATTGTTAATTTCAAGTTTACAGAAAAATGCAAAACAGAGAGAAGGCTTTCTGATTCTTCTTCTTCTGACAAGGTTGGGAGCAGAAACATGGACACTGCAACTCTGAGGTAATGGAAAGGGTAGTTGAGGGGTTGACTTTGTCAATAGTCAAGGCTGAATTTAAGTTCTTTCCCTGGAGATGTCAGCCTCACTGACATAGTAAAACACCATAAGCAGAGATTCTATTTGTATCACATGTAAATTACAATATGTTCTTTCTGTTATATTATGGGAGACTCTCTTTGAGGTTGCCAAAGTGCAGAGGCATGAAATCATAAGCTCAAAGTCACAGGCCACATAAAGTTTTGGGTTGAGTAAGACAGCTCAGACTTCAAGTGCCTTACTTCATCTCTTTTGTGTCTGTTTTCTTTCAGCAAATAAAAGAGATCATAGTCTGATTATGAGGAAAAATGATAGAAAGGATGAAGATGGAGTTGATGTCTGTAATGGTCTGGCAGTACATTACACTATCTTCAGGTTTTAAATACTAAAATAAAACAAGTACTATGTTAAAAATCTCTCATTTCATTCTTTTATTATTATTATTATTTTTTTTGTTGTTGAAAAAAATTTCTGCCTTGTAACAACCATAAAATAAAATTACTTTTATTATCTTTTAAGATTATAGGTAAACAAAGGGTTAGTTAAAGACATTTAACAACTTTTTCAAGAGTATATAAAGGATATAACAAATTTTGAATGAATTTATTATTTTAACTACCACCTTCTCCACTTGCAAATGTGTGGGGTGGGTATGACTATTAATTTCATCTGCCAATAACTGAGCTAAAGTTTTCCAGATAGGTGGTACATTAATTACTTCTAGTTTTATCAATGATGGCGTTTCTAGAAGAGCCTTTTCATATTTAGACTGAGTCACCAACATGGGCAGGCATTCTGTCTGAACTGTGGTAGCCACCTTCTGATGGTATTAGAAGTGATCTCATCTGATTATGCCTGGATTCATCTCACCGACTGTCCTTGGGCATGTGGAATTCAGAGGTTAACAAGGAAAAAAATTGTTAATTCCTGAACTATTCGAGGCTTTGTTTGGTTATGGATACTCACAGGAAGTTAGCAACCAACAAGGGTTGGAAAGGAAGTCTGATGTAGACCAATAGAGACAATTAGTCCCCAAGCATGCCTTGAGCACCTACTGCTTGCAATTCTAGTATACAAAGCAGCAAATCAGATGAGATTGCAAAAAAAACCCACTATTACAGTTTTAAAAAATCATTCACTCTACTTGATGTGTATCATTTCAGGAGAGGCTAGATTTGATGAGTTGCAGCCATAGGCTGTGTGAGAAAGGCAGGCAGCAGCAAAGTTTGTGGTTTAAAAAAAAGAGGGGACTATGGTAGAAAAACTATTTAAAGGCAAGGTAAGAATCAATGGCTTTCATGGATTAGAGAAGAATACAGTAGAGAGTACAAGATTGGAGCTATAAGAGAGGAAGACTAATCAATCAGCGGGAGAGTGAAGTCTGCATGGGAAGAATGCAACTTAAGAGTCACCTTCTTCCAGGGCTTCAGGCACATTAAGTGAATCCTCTCAGATTTAGGCAGAGAGACAATCAGAAAGTCTACCCTCAAACCTGATTGTGTCATCTTCTAACTCTCTGAGCTTGTACAAGTCAATAGGCCTCAGATTATCTATTTGTGAGAGAGATGAGAAGTATATATGCCATCATACATCTCTCTATACCAAAACATAGATTCCCAAACTCTCTTGAATCATAGTATTACATTAGTATGTCCAAAATTCCCCAAGCCTTAAGGAAAACCAAGCAGCTTCAGTAATTAAGCAGGCCAGAACAATTTACTAAAAATGTATGTTTTATTATTTAACACACATTATTTGAAAAAAAGCTACCATTATTACTACATTGCTAATGCAACTCTTGGTAGGTTAAATGAACTGTGGACATGATATAGTTTCTCAAAGGTTGGTATTAGACTGATATTCCTCATCTCCTTTCATGCCATCATTGACCACTTTACCATTAAAAAGACAAGCATGTGATCTGATATTAAAACCATGAGTTATCTTTGAACTGTGAATATCATAGTGGCAGTAAAGTGTCAGTGGGCTGTTGTGCTGGATATTTTGTCAATTTGGCACAAGCTAGAGTCATCTGAAAAAAAGGCAATATATATTAAAGAATTGTATAAATCAGATTAGACTATAGTGGATTGGTTATTGATAATTGATATGGTTGGTCCCAACCTACTGTGAGTAGTACCATCACTAAGCAGGTATTCCTGGGTTATATAAGAAAGCAGTTCAGACTGGGAAAATCAGAGCGAGCAAGCCAGTAAGCAAAGTTATTCAACAAATGTGTTTCAGTTCCTTCTTTCTGTTCTTGACTTGAGTTCATGCACTTCGTGGTGGACTAAAATAAACCCTTTCTTTCCCAAGCTCTTTATAGTCATGGAGAGTATCATATGTTATATTATAAATTTAACTAAGACAGTAGCCAAATCTCATCAAAGTTTTCTCTACAGGGTTAATCATCTTAAGATTACATTAAGGCCTTTGGGGACCCTTTACATCTTTGGACAACTACCACTCTAAAGACCAAGTTAGATGTTGTACATATAATACATTATGTGTATCACACAATGAACACTTTCAAAATGATAGCTTAAAGTGGAACATCCAATATGGGAGGAAGTATAGAAGAGGGGAGTGAAGAGAAGGATATGTTCAGAAAAATCAAAGGAGAGTATCTTATTGACCAGTACCACCTAAAGAGAGACTGGACATTTGTCATTGTTATGGAAATAAAACCAAAACAATGGCAACTAACATTTCACCTGCTTACGGCATTAAAAACTAAAGATTGAGTCAATCTAGTTGAGTGTTGTAGGAGATGGCTAGTTCATTTCCCAGCTGCCCAGACTCCTGAAATAATCATAATACAGAAGCCATATTATTTGTAATACTGTTTGACCAATAGCTTAAGCATATTTCTGGCTAATTCATATCTTTAAATTAATCCATCTCCATTCATCTGTGTATCACCATAAAACTGTGGCTTACTGGGTAGAGTTCTGGCATCTGTCCCTGATGGGACTACATGGTTTCTCTCTGACTCTGCCCTTCTTTCTCCCAGCATTCACTTTAGTTTTCCCTGCCTAGCTCTACTCTACCTTATCAGACTAAGTCAGTTTGTTTATTGACCAACGGTATTCACAGCATACAGAGGGGAATCCCACATCACCTCCCTTTTTCTGTTTAAACAAAAAGGAAGGTTTAACTTTAACAAAGAAAAATTACATATAACAAAACAGGTATCAAGCAAGAATTACATTTCAACATTTATATCTACCTTATCTTTTATCAAATCTAAGGAAAACTATAACTCTGACTATTCTTCAAATCCATCAAAGACTCCAGAAGGATATAATATTACCTAAGTAAACAGGAAGTACATTGTAAGCAACTTCCAAAACTCTAGAATTGACAAGATACATCTCATTGCCTGGTCACCGAAAGTTCTTCTGTATCATTGGAGCATTCATATTCAGCCTACAGGCCCACAGTGTTCAGCAGACTTTTCCATGAAGCAGAAAATTTGAAAAGCAGTTCCATCTATATTAGCAGTTTGTCAGAAACTTTTTTCTGTGTCCTGTATAATGTCTAGAAGATTCTTTCCTGAAGCAGGAACCCTGAAGGACAGTCTCACCTTTAGGCAAGTTCAGCAGTCATTTCTCTGTGGGTCATGCATGTCAGTTCATACAGCATATCATCAAGGAGTTCAGGCAAGATCAATTTCTTGCACAAATGGATAACCAACACCATAAGGAGCCTCTTCAGTGCCCATCATCCTCTTGAAGTAGATTGTTGCCTCGAGGAGCAGATGTATCTCACTGTCATGAAAAGTCCTAAGTTCTTATGCATTTTAAATGCCAAATTCTGTAGTCATTGAAAGGTTTGAAGAATGCCTACCCATTTAAAATACATCTCTGTATATCTAGAAAATCTAACTAACATGACTACAAGATTGACTATTATAGATGATCATATAAGATTAACCTATACTTCTTAATTATATGTTACATTTACATTTTAAAATGAACTGCATAAATGCAATACCTCAATCAAGAGCAGAAATACATATACACAATATAACAAAATTGACCTTAAATTTGTATCAATAAACCAAGATCCATATCAATGCAAATCTGCATAGTATATCCCCTTTTAAATGGAAACAAACATTTATAAACAATATTTGGGAATTTGAGCATAGTTCTCCCTAAACTGCTTCCTGCTTTTTGTTGGGCAATGAATTTTTTGGGGGTGTTCCTGGTGACATTTCAGATGGTTTTGGTCCATCAAACCACATTAGTTTGGAAGGATTACATAGGTTCTTATCATCTGTGAAAACAAAAGAAGAACCTCTTTTCCAAAGCAACTTATCCTTAGACACAAATTTTGAACTCAAGATACCTTGAAAACACATATGTTGGTTTAGGATAATAACCCATACAATAAAAAAAAATTAAGGAAAACATAATAATATACAAAATCCAGACTCTCTGTGTATATTCCATCTCTATGTGGCTTATTTGTTTTTATTTTACTTCTTAACTCTACTCTACCCTATCAGGCCAAGCCAGTTTCTTTATTGACCAGTGGTATTCACAGCATACAGAGGGGAACTCCATATCGTTTGAGGGGAAGAATATGGGGGAAAAATCTTTCATCTATTGCATGAAAATATATACATACCCACAGCACTTTTGAAATTTAATCTGAGGGCATGTAATGAAATTTCTAAACTGTATCCATTTAATAAAGCAATCTTATTTGAGTTAATAAAGCATTCAGAAACTATATATATATATATATATCTTTTTATTAGGTTATTATTTATCAAAGCATAAAACAAAGTCTGAGTAAAATTTCAGTAGAAGAATTTTGATGGAACTCTTCCAGGCAGATTTGTTTAGCTATTATTATTTTTTTTATAAAAAAGTGAGTTGGATCTATATGTATTGATCAAAAAGAATGCTATTGAAATGAATTCAACATGCAGAGTAAATAGAGACAATGGAAAACTTTTATATATTTATATTTCAAAGAATCTTACTGAAAATATGGTTGAGTTGATAAGGTGCTATCTGTGCAAACATAAAGACCTAAGTCCAAATCCTCCACATCTATGTAAAGACTGAGCATAGATGTGTATGTGTAACCTCAAAACTGATACAGGCAGATTCCAGGGGCTGGTTGGATATCTAGTCTAGCCCAAACAGTGAGCTCCATGTACAGTAAGTGTTTTCATCTCAAAAAAAAAAAAAAAAAAAAAAAAAAAAAAAAAAAAAAACAGGAGAAAACACTTGGTATCAATCTCTGCTCTCTATAGCCACATACTCATATGCAAGTACACATTTATACACAAAAATACATCAAAGAAAAGAAAGCAATATCAGGTTTGCAAAAGCAACAGGGAAACAATAGTATAAGAGCTGTATTTGATCCTTTGATATTTATTAAAATCTATGTGAGGATGGCAACATTGCTCAGTAGGTGAAGATACCACCCAGCAAGGCTAACAATCTGAGTTGGATCCCTAAGACCCACTGTCAACTGCAGTAAGCTGTCTCTTACTTCCACACATGTGCCATGGCACTCTGCATGTACTTATGAATGCATGCATATGTTGATCACACAACACAACAAATAAATAAATAAGCAGATAGATAGATAGATAGATAGATAGATAGATAGATAGATAGATAGATAGATAGATAGATAGATAGATAACTTAAATCTAACAATTTGTGTGGTTGGAGGCAGGCAGATGCATATGAAGGAAGAGAGAAAGGGTGAATTGCTGACTTAATGTGTTTATATAGAAGTTGTTTTGCAGACAGCAAGCAACATTTATGGCCCTAAGCAATTCAAACTGTAAATCCAGTTATGAGCCTGTGTACTTCCCCCTTCTTAGATGCATCAGATATACCTACAGCACTGTCCCTCACACCTACCAGGGCTCAATATTGTATATTGTCTCTGTTTTCCTCCCTGTGCATTCCTGCTATGTGGCTGCATTTCTCTGCATGTTTACATCTCCATCTCCTTTTACTTTGTCTACCATCCTCTTCCTTTCTACTCCTGATTTTTATGCTGGATGATGGAGACACCTACAAAGAATTAAACAGCGTACCTACCCTTGAGGGGTTTTCAATCTGCCAGGCCTGCACTGCACACATTTTCAGAGAGGAAGGTAGTCAATCTGGATAGTGCTGGCTGGATGTAATTTTAATGAAGGACGGGGTAGGTCATCTACTTAGGGAGGAGTTGAGAACTAACAGGGAATAAAAATGACTTACAGTGCAACATGGGAGTCAACAGGAGATGAATGAAGGGATTGTCATTCTGTGATCCTCTCAGGGAGATTTTGAAATTCATCTTTCTAAATGTGGGAGTCTTGGCTCAGGTGCTTTCTGAAAGCCTCTGTGGAGTCTGATTGCTCCCTTTTTTAGGTCTATCTCTGAGACATATGAGCAGGGGCCCTTCCTCTAACTAAAGCTCTGTTTCTAAGTTAGGTGTACCGAGAGCAGCTGCTGCTGCTCACATCCCACACCACCCTACCCTGCTCCACAGGGGCATGGAGACTCAGATTTCATGCACCTGCACCACACAGCCTGACTCCCTCCACTCAACCCCCCCCCCCCACTCAGCCATACACTAGCCTCTTTAGTCCCAAGTCGACTGGTGTTCCTGGTCTGTTCCACCTGCCTCTTTTCACGATGGTTTTGGCAGAAAAACAAGAAAGATCAGATGTCAGAACCGCTGGGCAGGGCTCTCACAAGCTGTGTCCTAGTTTTTAAAACTATGCTGTCAGGGGCTACACCATTGGGTCACCCCCCCCCCAAGTCCCTTTTCTGAGCATGAAGAAACAGTTTGCCAGCCCTAGGAGAAGCCTTCTGCCCCAGGCAAGTCAGGTCTGAGGAGCTGCCATTGGTCCCCATTGTCTGTATCCTGGGACCACTGCCAAGGCCTGTGCCTCTTGGCTGTGGATGTAGGTCCACATATTGAATAGGGGAAAAGGTCCCCTATTCAATGTCATCTGTTCAGAAGTAGAGAGATAAACCAGTTTGCCTCCTTCTCTTCCTCCCCTCTCTCTTCAAACCCCAAGTTTTATGGATGAGTGGCTTTTCAGAGATGAAAAACTGGAGCCTTGACAAGGCTTCTTGCTTGACAAAGACAGGCTCTAAATATAGTAAGGTACAGTGTAGCTCCACAGCAGAGCAAACAACCCAAACTAGCTCCTGGCTTCTGGGGTTTCCTCATCTTGTGGCACCCAGCCAAGACCCAGTACCTGCTGAGGGACGGGGTGTCCGCAAATGTACCAGATTGACCTACCTACATCCTGCTGAGTACCCCTCCTCCCACATTATGTAAATTGAGCAAATATCTATTAAGGTCTACTTAAGCATTTTGGAATCTCTCACTTCTATCCTTCAACTCCCATGAACTCCATTCTATAACAAGCATTACAAAGGTATCATCACTTTTAAGGGGGCATCTCTAAGATGATGTTTAGGGTCTACCACACAGAACATATGTACCTTTCTCTTGCAGAAGAAACTAAATATTTATGACTTTGTTCACTCTTAACCATCACCAAGATATAAAGACTCCCATTTTACAGATATGAACACAAAGACTAATTAGTTCCTGGTTTATCAAAGCCCAACTTGTTGCAAACTCTTCATCCCTTGCTGCTCTGGAAAAGCCTATATAGATAGTGGAACTTGCATTGATGTTTTCCTTTATAATTAACCTCAGGAATTACAGAATATTTTTTTGTTTAATGGTTAAATTATCTTTTTTTTGAGACAGGGTTTTACATAGCCCAAGCTAGTACCAAATTTATTTTTTTTTAATTTATTTATTTATTAAGGATTTCTGCCTTCTCCCCGCCACCGCCTCCCATTTCCCTCCC
>NC_022016.1:3924151-3934626 GCF_000317375.1 Microtus ochrogaster
CAAGAGTTCCGCTTCCAAAATGCCCTTGCTCTGTTTCCTGGTTCCTGCCGCAGGCCAAGAACCCTCTCACCCCTCTGAAGGGTCTTCAGGAACAGGAACAGGCTCCCCGTTTGCCAGTGACCTCGCCAACCGAAGGCCTACCTCTTTGATTTAATTGTAGTGGGGCGATCTGCTCTTGTTATTGTGCGCCCGTCCCGCTGCTTGCGTCTGCCGCCACGCCAGTCCCTGCCTCTTGAGTCTGCCATATTCCTGATTGCTGTGCCTCTCTGCCACGTGTGGGCCGGGCGGGCCTCTCCACCGCGTGTCGCTAGTACCAAATTTAATATATAGTCAAAACTGCCACTATACTATTGAATCTTTTTTTTTTTCAGCATCCTAAGTGTTAAGATTAAATGTGTGTCAGAGAATTTGGTCCACTATGGCAGAGAGTGTGTGGTAGAGCAAAACACATATCATGATCATAATGGGCCAAGATGCAGAGAAGAAGGAATACATGCACCAGACTATCTCGGTCTTTCTCCTCTCTTGTTCTGTCTAAAGCCCCATCCCAAAGGATTGTGCCAGCCTTATTCAAGATGGCTAAGTGCATTCGTTAAGCAGAATAAAAGATTAACAATAGTAAAATAAATATGTTAATATATTAAAGTAAAAATATGTCGATGTGGTCTACTTTTCAGAGTAACTTATTATATTTGCTGTTCTCATGGTATTATGACATGATGCAACTAACGGAAGAGAAGAAGCGAGACCAATGCAGCATCATTGTGACTCATCATTTGCTTCTTTGAGTAAAAGCACTGTATGTCTAATAAACTGTATGGTTATGGTCCAATAGATGAACAGTATATAAAAGGGGATATTCTAGAAGTCAAAGTGTTAACCCAGCTAGAACAGGATACAGTGAGAAAAATACTATGATCTCATCATAGTATTCAGAAGGGAAAAATTCAAAATATTTATTGTGCTAATAAGTCTCCATTGACAAATTGACTTGATTAAGAATTACAACAAAACAGTCTCTGGGTGAAGCTATCCGGGTGTTTTCAGGAAAGTTCAACTGAAGAGGAAATGCTTCTTCTAAATATTAGTGGCACGATCCCATCCGATGAGGTTTCAGAATAAAGAAAAAAGTGAGCTAGACATCAGCCTTCATTTCTCTCTCCTTCCTGACTGCAGTGGCAACATGACCTGATACCTCAAGCTCCTGTCACTATGACTTCCCTTCCATGAAGGACTGATTGTGTCCTTCAACTGGAAGCCAGAAAAACCTCTTCCTTCCTGAGTTGTTTTTGTCAAACACCTAGTCACAGTAAGAAGAAAAGTAAGCAATTCATCCATGAACTGTTTAGTTCTAGAACTTTTTCATTCCATCATTTTAAGCTGGAGACAAACATGGGTCACTGAGATAGAAGAAAATAAACAC
Organism: Microtus ochrogaster; assembly: GCF_000317375.1. NCBI lineage: Eukaryota > Metazoa > Chordata > Mammalia > Rodentia > Cricetidae > Microtus > Microtus ochrogaster. The sequence continues at coordinate 3,925,575 of NC_022016.1, forward strand.
AAGGGGGGATAATTTGATCTAAAATAGGCAATATAAAATGGTAACTAGGTGGTTGAACTTTAATTTCTTACCAGAAACTTGACCACTGTTTATACTATAGTATCTCTTAGGCTCTCTGAACCCAGTATTTACAGGCCTCTTAGGCTCTCTGAACTCAGTATTTACAGGCTAATACAAGCATAATAGTGCACATTTGATAGGCTAGCAGGAAGGATTCACTAAGATAATCCATATAGGGTGCTCAGCACACTGCCTGGCATATAACTTTATGTTTTACTGCTCTACCTGTGAAGAGACACCATGACCAAAGCAACTATTTGTAAAGGAATGCATTTAATTGGGGTTTGCTTCCATTTTCAGAGACTTGATGCATTATCAGCATGGCAGGAAACACAGTAGCATGCATGGTGCTGAAGTAGCAGCTGAGAGGTACATCATCATCCACAGGTAGTGGAGTGGGAAAAGAAGCTAACTGAGCCTGGCTTTGAGGTTCCAAAGCCCACCCATCAGTGACACACAAATCCCCCAACAAATCCTTGCCTTCTAATCCTCCTAACCCTTTCAAAGCATTCTACTCTCTGGTGACCATTCTTATTCAAACTGCCACACTGTGCAAGGGAGCTTCTCTCCCCACAGGGTGCTAGTCATGCCCACAGACTCAGAATTCCACTGCCAGGGTGATGTCCTGGCTCTGTCACTTCCAACTACAGACATGGAGGAGTTGGTTTCTTCACCCCTAAAAGCTTCCATTCTACCATTATAAACCAGAACTAGCAAGTGTGTCTATCTCCTAAATCATGGTGACATGGGCAGGAAGTCATGTGAAAAAAAAAAAAAGCATGTAACAGCATTTTGCCAGTTTTCAGCAGTTGTAGCTTTTATGATACCAGTGGTTCCCACTTGAAGCCAGTGTTTAGTTGTAATATGATTATCCATGTGAAGACGATAGGCTGGGATTCTGGCAAAGAATGAGCAGAGCAGACCTTGGTATGAAATAGGCTTTTTCTTTTAAAGGAAGGAACCAAAGGCCTGAATCTCTGGAGCCAACCTTGTTTGTGATCGGCTGTGGTCAAGTGGGTTTTCTCTGAATTTCTCTATATTCAATGAATTCACGGGGTGTGTACCTGCTTCAAGGAGGAACTTGTATACAGTCAGACACAAATACAAGCACACAATAAGTACATAGGTCTCCAGCTGCCAGGTCAAGGTGACCTAGGTGATCAGGGTGAAGGATGGCTGGGAGCTGGGGGTGGAGAAATAGCATGAAACTCATTAGTAACCAACTACCCTGGTGGAACAGTCATCTCTTGGGGACCATAACTCTGTCTCCAGAAGAAAGAATGATGAGTGGGAAGAGGCAGAGTCTCTGGCAGCACACAGCTGAGCCTGGCTAGGAGCGCAAATCCAAGTCCCTGCTTCTCTACCCACACACCCACCAAAAGAAAAGAGCTGCATCATGAAAAAGGAAGGTGGGGAAGGGTTGAAGGAAATCTGGAAACTGGGCCACAGTGCTTTATTTAAGTAAGCAGCCATCTGGACATGGCACCTGAACTATCAAGATTACTTCCCAGCCGTGAGAAGGGAGTTTGGTACAAGGAAACATCAAGGATGTTGCAGCTCAACTCTTCTGGATGCTGCGGAGTCTTCACAGTTCTGGGAGCTTTTGCACAGCTCAGGTTTTTAAATATTCCATGATTACATTACATTGTACAATGGAAATACTCTAGAATGTTTCAGAGTTGCCATAATAATTAAATCATTTGGCTTATCTTAAACTCATTCCTACCAACATATCAAACTTATCTTTTCCTTCTGCCAGGATACCTTCCTAATGAAGTTTGTCCGGATATCTCTGATCAATGCCCTGCCAGGTCTGTTGGAGGAGAGAGTCACTTTTTGGTTCCTTCCCACCTGGCTAGCTTTTACCCAAAATAATCACAAAGACACTGTATTAATTAAATCACTGCTTGGCCCATCAGCTCCAGCCTCCCACTGGCCAATCTTCTACACATCAATCCAACCCATCTCCATCAATCTGTGTATTGCCACATAACAGTGCCTCACCAGCTTAAGTTCCCAGCGTCTGTCTCCATTGGCTACATAGCTTCTCTCCAATTCGGTCCCTTTTTCTCCCAGCATACAACCTAGCCTTCCCTGCCACAGGCTCAAAGCAATGCTTTATTCATTAACCAATAAAAGCAACACGGAAACAGAAGGACCTCCCACACCATACGACTTTACCTCTCTCTCTCTGCCATCTATTAACATCTGTCATCCAATTAAAGTTCTGCGTTTGCTGCTCTGTCTTCGCAGACATGAGACTGAGAGTTCAGACGGGACAGAGATGACCTTACCTTTAACATCAGTGCTATCCAGAATAACTCCTGGAATAAACCGAGTGAAGAGGTCAATGAAGTAGTCCATTTGTACAAAAGAGCATCTGCTTTAAAAGGACTTTGAGGGTGCAGACAGGAGAAAACTAAGCTTTTGCTTTGCTAAGAGAGAAAAGATTAAATGGATGTAATGATCTGACCAAAGTTCAGGGAGTCAAATGCCCTGCTGTGGGTCACAGGGAAAACCCCAGGTCTCTCAGGTGGAGTGAATCTATGGTTCACTGAGCACTTTTTACAAGTCAGGGCCTCAACCATTTTCTCTTTTATTTCTTATAAGACTTCCCCATTCTACAGATAGATTCAGTAAGGCATAGTATCAAGAACAATGCTGTCAGTGTGTGGCATGCCCGATATCCATAGCCATGCTTACCTTGCTACCAAAAGCATCTTTGTAGACAAATACATTCAGCTAGATATGAGATACTAGAGTTAAATCCTTGCCACCAGTGTTGAGACAAATTTAGATACGAAGTCACCCTCACTGATCAATAAATAATTACAAGTTTTACCTCAGTTTATACCAAGTCACCCAAATGTTAATTCTAAATTCCTTGATCCTTATCATGGATAAGATAATAATTACACTCGTTCCAAGAGTATAATTATTAAGCATACCTAAAATGAGTAAATAACACGGCGCTCCCAAATGCCCAAAAGTAGACAAGAAAAGCAATAAACTATAGCACACTTATTATATGTGGCATTCAATACTGATTAAAAATTACTATATTTAGACATATAAATATAGTCACATGATTGAAATATATGTGCACTTATCTTTATAAGTAGGTGATAAAACCAGATGGCCAAACGCACCTACACAGGTGCTTTTCATTTCTTCTTTTTAATAATTAGAATTTTTCTAATGTTCTGTAATGTGTGTCTGTGATTTGGGAAAAGTGGAAAAATAATTAACACTTCTTTATCACGCACACAATAAACATTCTAGCCACAAATCTCCCTTGATTGCATTAGTAAAAAGACCAGTTTGCATGCACACAAAAAGGAGAACAGAAATGTTAGGTCTGCAGAGAAATCTGACTAAATAATTGGCATGTGCTCAGGGACAGAAGAGTGTCTGCTTTGTGTCTCTCCCAGATTGAATGTGTTTGAATGACAGTGGGACAGTTTAGGGTTGAATACAAGGAAGGATGGTGTGGCTGCAATAGTTATCCCAACCTAGCGCAGGCACATTTCCTGTGGATGCTGGTGAGACAAACACACAGATAATAAATGGAAGGCCAATTGTGTCCTAATAATGGTAACAATGTCAACCACTAACTGCACCCTTCCTTGTTAATGACAACTATCATTGGTCCACATTAGCTGTACAATAGATGAAGATAAAAGATCAGTTAGATGCTGAGCAACACATTTCTAGAAAATTACAGAGGTGGACTTCAAACCCAGGTCTCCCAAGCAATGCTGACTTTTTTTTTTTAACCTTATTCTCACCAACAGTTGCTGTGATGCCAATTAATACACAGCGATTTATGCAAAATCACAGCGAGTACCAAGTTCTCTTAAGCCTATACTAAAATTACTTTAATTATGCACATTTCAAACTAGATATCACAGTTAATTAATTCATGTGGATATGATATTACTTGCTAGCATTTAAGTGTTGTTTGATTCTGTTATTAGTCTTGTCACTTTTTTTTTTTTACTCAGTGTCCTGTGATATATTTATTTGTCAGGTCGCCTTAGATTTTGTTCTTACTGTAGTATTTTCTCAGGCTTTATTGTTTTTTTTTATTATGAAATCAACAAGACATCACTGAAAATATCAAGCTAGTCCACATGACCACAATGGTGTTTCTTCAGTTTCTCTACTATATTGTTACTCTATTTTATGCTTTTTTTAATACTAAAATAGATAAAAGGAAGCCTTTAAGCACAGCTACCATTTAAGGAATGAAAGAAGCCGGACACATCCTTGCTGAGGATAAAAGCTATACACAAATTATTTAGAAAGCTACATGGGATATATCTAAATCTTCCTTTTGTTTAACTACTTCTTCATTGATTACATCCATATAGATTCATGGCTCTTTGTCTAATGTTTGGGTTTATCCCAATACAATATAAACTTCTTGTATTTCCCGAATTGTTCTGTGCTGGGCCATTGGGAGTTCTCACTATTGGCTCCTATGTCTCTCTGACATGCCTCCTTTACTGTGTGTGCTTGCTTTAGGGAGCATCCTATTTTCTCACATTATGAGATGCTCTAGGTTTGCCTTGTGTAGTTTTTGCACTACCCTTTAACAGACATTTCTCCAAGAAGCTCTTGTTTTCTTTATTAGAATGGCGTTAGTAAACTCATTACCCATATTAGGTACACTTGTCACTGTTATGTCACAGGAGTGCCATTGCTTATAAAGCCCCATATCCAGTAAAACAAGAAATTATATTCTATACTGACCTATGTGTGCATGCACACCCACAAGCACATGTACATACATTACAATGTTGTGGTATTTCAATTATATTTTAATAAATAAAGACTGCTTGAAGATATGAGATGAAAACAGTCCCACTGGTTAGTCTTACTGACCAGGTTATAGTAACACACACCTTTAATCCTTGTAGCCATAATGACACTCACCTTTAATCCCAGTGGCAGCACTAGTTGCCATAGAAACTAGGTGGTACATGCCTTTAATCATGCTGGTGCAAATCTTTAATCCTAGCTCTAGAGAGGTTTATAAAACGGGAGGAAACAGCTCTCAACACACAGTCTCATTCTGAGATGCTGGGAGGCAGGATTGCCATTTCAGACCAAAGTCGAGGGAAGAGGCTGTTTTTCTTTTCAGATCTTCAGGTTGAACCCCAGTTTATGACACTGAGCTTTTATTAATTGTGTTTCAACAAACATTAATATTTTTAAATCTAATTTTACACTTATTTATTTTGGGGAGAGGGTACATGCCAGGGTCAGAAAAAAACTTTGGGAAGCCGGGTCTTGCCTTCCAACACATGGGTCAAGAGATGAGAACTCAGGTTGTCACACTTAAGGGCGAGTGCAGCTAGCAGTTGAGCCCGCTTGCTAGCCCAAATATTTTCATACATTATCATCATCTTTACCTATTTTCTGCAAAGCACGACTTTATACACTAATGTCTCCCAGTGTGACCCACTGCCACTTTTCATTTAGTAATTCATTTCCAGGAGAGACAGACAGACTGCATACAGACAGTCCAACAGACTTGTAATGGCCTACCATTGCTGGCCTAGTTCTCCTTGAGAAACAACTTTTTCAGCTAGCAGCAATATATTACTCACAGGATGTTTTGACCTGTAGTCTGAGAGACTTCAGTCATTTCTAAAATAACCTGTCACCCCCCGCTACTTTTCAATGTGATCATTTTTTTGTATTTGTAACACAGGTAGATCCTTTCGTCACTTAATGCATTCCATTCTAAGATTCTTTGAACCTCTAAATCATTTTTTAAATTTGCATATATCAAGGTTCAATCTGTGAGGTGTAAATTTCACCAAATGTGTATTTTAATGAGGCTGTGTCTCATGTATCTTACTGCTGTAACTTTCACACATTCTTTCCCAGTTCTGTAACTTTAAAAACTGTGTTTAATTGACACATGGTACTGTGTATATATCTGGGGTAAAGTGTGGTAGTGCTGTGTGACAAGACTTTTTCTTGGGAGACCCAAAGTACATGCCTACTAACCCCAGATAGGGAGGTCAGAACCATCTAAAATGCAGATACACCCAAAGCCTTACTTACAGGACTATGGAAGAGGGGCTACTTACAAGACTTTGGGGAAGGGGTTACATACAGGACTATGGGGGAGGGATGACTTACAAGACTATGGGGGAGGGGTGACTTACAGGACTGTGCTGAAGGGTTACTTAAAGAACTATAGGGGTGGGTTTACTTACAGGACTATGGGGGAGGGGCTACTTGCAGGATTATAGGGGTGGGGTTACTTACAGGACTATGGGGAGGGGCTACTTACAGAACTATGGGAGAGGGGCTGCTTGTAGGACTATGGGGAAAGGCTAATTACCAGACTATGGGGAGGGGCTGCTTGCAGGGCTAAGGGGGAGAGGCTACTTACAGGACTAGAAGTGATAGAGACAACTGCATCAACAAAGCCCCTAATACAGCATGGGTCAAAATTCATAAAGCCTGGAAACTTGGAGCACACTGCTCAGTCTGCAGACAGCTCAACAGGTTGCTGAGTCTCCTTTAGAGGTAACTCAATGGATCTAAACATCTCCCAAGTAGCTCTGCTAATGTCTGCTTCCTCAGAGCAGCCAATCGGGTCTCAAGAGTCTTCTTTGTAGCTTGGCTTGTCTAAGGGAGATGCTCAGGCTTGATTGTTTGCTATTGGGAGGGAGGGGCCTGGTGAATCCAGTTTGTTTCAGGGAGTTTCTGAAGCTGTTTTGGGTTGTTTATCTTCTTTCTTAAGGAGCTTCCCTGCAGGAAGCAATGTTTCTATCTTTGAGGAAACTGCTACATAATAGGTGTTTTCATTTACTGTTTATCTCTTACCTGGGTGAAGCATTCCGAATCAAATTTTGTTTTATTCCAGATCCCACAACTGACTATGTTGCAAAAGCCCTCCTTATGGTAAGATACCAGTATTAGGGGATAGGACAAATAGGAATGAGCTTCTCCCAGTTAGATAAAGACCCGGTAAACATTACAGCCTATCTTATTATGCTTGTAGTGCTATAATAAAAGTCATGACCCAAAGCAACTTGATGAGGAAATAATTTATTTAACTTTAAAATTCCAAGGTCACATTCCATCACTGAATGAAAAAAGTCAGATCAGGAACCCAAACACAAACCTGCAGCCAGGACTTGATGCAGAAGAGATGGAGGAATGACACATACAGGTTTGTTCTCCATGACTTGCTCAGCTTACTTTCTTAATCAACTCAGGAATACCTCTCTAGGTGGTGTACCACCCACAGTGAGCCTTGCCCTTCTTCATCAATCAGTAATTAAATACATGCCCCACAATCTTGTCTACATGCAAATCTTATGGAAACATTTTTTTTCCTACTGAGGCTCCCTCCTGGAAGATGGCCCTAGCTTGTGTCAAGGTAAAGGAAAACTAAATCAGGACATTGCCTACAGAGGTAGCCCTTGCTATGGATAGATTCTAGGAAGTCTTATTTTGAAAAAATGGCTTGTGCTTTTACCCACCTTCCTGAGATACGAGGCTTTTTAAAATCTCCAACAAGAAAATCTGATGCTATTCTTGGATGTTAAAGTGCACGGGACCTTTGAAAACTGAGGGACCTCCATTATATCTAACCCTTACCCTGGGCTATATGTGAGAGACACAGGCCCCAGCAGATCTGTAGCCATAGCACAATCCCTGAGCACACTGACTCTGAATGCAGAACCAGTGAAAGGAACACACTCAGGAACTGGAACCTGAGCCGGGGGAAAAACTCTTTATTCCTAAACCTAAAACCAGAGAAAACCACCCTGACTATGGAACAAGAACCAAAGAAACACACTTTCCCCTAGAATCGGAGCCAGTTAAAGAAATTTAACCCTAAAATTGGAATTCAGAGCTTCTGCTTTTGACCAACTGAAACACAAAACCAACCAATCACTGAGCAGGAATACCCAACCTGAGAAGGAAGTAGCTTCTTTTAGTCTAGAGGAATGACCTCTCCCTGACCCCAGACACCATGGACTCCCAGTAAAAGAAGGGGACAATTGGAGTCAAGCAATTCCTCAGCCCATAGGGAGCAGTCAGTGCCAGATCTGTGGCTGTGTGGGTTTGCAATTCCCCAAGGCTTCTCATCATTGCCTGGCCACTATAAAGCCTGTCACAGCGCTTCGAGAATTCTCTCCTGCTCTTCTCCTGCTTCTGCCATTGTTGCTCTTGCTGTTGCTGCTCTGGACAGATGGAGAGGTCCCAGTCAACTCACAATAAAGACTCTGCTCTTGCATCAGATTAGGTCTCATGGTATTTTGGGATCCGGACTTTGGGCATAACATATGCAGTCACCTAGAAAGCTCTCCCAGTTATCATTTCAGTGTTCCTACATAGGAAGAGTACCAGTAGATTTTGCTCAAGATAAGAAAGGTGCATGGTGTGTATCGATGAAACTGTTTCTGCAGTTTGGAATTGGTGATCCGCACTGCAGCCTTGATTTCTCCATGAATCCACAGAAAGTCACTAATTAGGGGTTGGGTGAAACTCACTTGGTGCAGTGCTTGTCTACCCGCACAAAATCCTGGGTTCCATCTCTAGCATCACATAGACATGGTGGTACATGCCTATAATCCTAGAATTCACTCAGAAGGGGAGTCAGTGTTCACAAGTTGAACATCATCCTTAGTTACATATCAAGTTCCAGGCTAGCCTGTCATATATAAAAACCTGTCTCAAAAGAATTAAAGTTTAGATTTATTAAGTTTTATTTTTCTTATTAAGACAGAAGTGATTAGGTTAAAGCTCTTTACATGTTGGTGATGGAATCCTGTATGCAACCTTTCATCAGTAAAACTGACCTACTTTGAGTTAAGCCATCAATATTCTTTATCCTCTCTGGGTGTGAAAAGGAATAGATGATCGCTGGGTGTGAAAAAAATAGATGATCGCTGGGTGTGAAGAGGAATGGATGGTCACTGGGTGTGAAGAGGAATGGATGGTCTCTGGGTGTGAA
>NC_022016.1:3934756-3943581 GCF_000317375.1 Microtus ochrogaster
CTGGGTGTGAAGAGGAATGGATGGTCACTGGGTGTGAAGAGCAGTTGATACCTATTAATGAAAATATAGGCAAGATGTTGCTCACAACTTTTGCTTCTCAGATGAGAAAAATGATCACCAAAGATGGAAAGACAAATGAGTAAAAACAGACAAGTGTAACATGGAGGGGGGCCGGGCCTGCTTGTTTGGGTTTCTGTCCTGCCCAGTACCCCACAACTGTTTAGTCCCAGAGAAAAATCACACAAAGATCTCTAAGTTACAAAGCTGATTGGCCCATTAGCTCTAGCCTCTCACTGGCTGACTCTCACATCTTGATTAACCCATTTTTCTTATCTATGTTAGCCATGTGGTTCAGTACCTTTTTCAGTGGAGGCAGATCACATCCTGTTGCTTCCTCCTCCCCAGAATTCACTTGTTCTCATTACATCATTTATACTTCATGTCTGGTTTCCCGCCTATATTTCCTGCCTGGCCAACCAGTGTTTTTTTAAAACATGACTGACAGAATACAGACAATTCTCCCACACCAGACAAGGAACTCTAATGTGTATTATTTACTGAAGCACCTAAGATGGTTGAAATTCTGAAAATTTCCAGAGAATAATTTGGTAAAGATTAAGTGTGAGGAGTGCCTTCACTGACATCCCTTCCCAGCATCTAGTAACACATACAACACAGAACACCACACACACAAATAATGTGCTTTGGTTTGGTTTTAATTAAGAGAATATAAACAAATAGATCACGTCATAATTTCCTACATATAACTTTGTAAATAGGCAAGATACTTTGTGCACTGAACAGCAAATCTGCAGATAGATAGATAGATAGATAGATAGATAGATAGATAGATAGATAGATAGATAGATAGACAATCATTGTTCTCACTAAATATACTTTGATCACATATATTCCCTTATCTCAACTTTTCCCAGATACTCTCACTTCATGACTACCCACAGTCTCATGGCGATACACAGATTAATGGACATGGGTTAAATTATTTTTTTTTTTTTTTGGTTTTTCGAGACAGGGTTTCTCTGTGGTTTTGGAGCCTGTCCTGGAACTAGCTTTGTAGACCAGGCTGGTCTCAAACTCACAAAGATCCGCCTGCCTCTGCCTCCCAAGTGCTGGGATTAAAGGCGTGCGCCACCACCGCCCGGCTAACATGGGTTAAATTAATAGGTAAGAATTAGTCAATAAGAAGTTAGAGCTAATGGGCCAAGCAGTGTTTTAAATAATATAGTTTCTGTGTGATTATTTCAGGACTGAGCACCAGGAACTAACTAGTGGCCTTATAACAACAAATATTTTAATAAGGTATACAATTTATATACATATACATGTTTTAAATGGTTTGTTTTTTCTTTATGACCACCTTTGCAAACTAAGCTAAAGATTATCAGAAATTTTATAAAAATCACATTAGTTGGTCTTAAAATATCTTTGTGAACTCTGGTGAAAGCCTCCTACCCAACCAGAGGCTAACGCAGCATCCTGAACCTCAGGGAAAACTGTCCCCATCCCATTCACCCAGCATAACCCCAACCACCTCTCCTCTCCTTATCACCATATCCCAGTCCACACCACTGGATCAGAGGCAAGGTTAGCTCTTTCAAAACCAGGTTAGAAACCACCCCACCCCATCCTCTACCCTGCCTGCACCTGCTCAGCATAAAACTAACTCTTTCTGCTCTCTTTGCCAAAATATCCTGGTCCTCCCAGAGCACAGCTGGAAGCTTCCTACCTCACCAGAGGCCAGGCAAGAATTCTGAACTTCATATAAGACATGGAAATGACATGGATGACATGGAGAGAAAGCATAACACCAGCAGTGCATTCTCTCCTTGTCATCATACCCTGGCCCCCACTGTAAAGAGGAAATGAATAAGTCCTTTTAAAATATGCCAAGAAAGATAAGAAGAAAACAAAGAGTTGAAGGATACAAACAAAATTGTTCAAGACTTAAGAATGTAAAGAGAATCAATAAGAAAACAAAAATGGAGGAAATTCTGGAAATAGAAATGGAAGACCTAGATAGTCAAGTAGGAACTACAAGTGTAACATCAACAGAAAACAAGAGATGGAAAGAGAATTTCAGGCATTAGAGATAAAAGAAATAAATGCATCCATCAAAGAAAATTTTAAAACTAAAACATTCCTGATACACACCCCCATTCAGAAAAATCTGGGGCACTATTAGAAGACCAAAACTAAGAATAAAAGGAATAGAAGAAAGAGAAGACTCCAATCTCAAAGGCCCAGAAATATTTTAAGATAATCATAGAAAAAAAAATTTCTAACCTAAAGAAGGACATGCTTTTAAGGTACAAGAAGCTTAAAGAACACCAAATAGATTGGGCCAGAAAAGAAAAGTATTTGTGTCTCATAATAATGAAAATACTAAATACACAAAACAAGGAAAGAACATTAAAAGCCACAAAAGGGAAAGGTATAGTAACATTTAAAGGCAGATCTATTAGAATTGTACTGAGCTTCTTAATGGAGACTTTAATGGTGAGAACCTGGACAGATGTGCTGCAGACTCTAAGAGACCACAGATGCCAACCCAGACTATTCTTCCCATAAAAACTTTCAATCACCATAGATAGAAAAAGCAAGATATTCCATGATAAAGTCAAATTTTAACATTGTTTATCCACAAATCCAGTCCTATACAAGGTACTAAAAGGGAAACTCCAACTTGAGGAGATTAACTACATCCACACAAACACAGGCAATAAATAATCTCACACCAGCATAATCCAAAGAAAGAAAGCGCGCGCACTCACACACACACACACACACACACACACACACACGACCAGGAACAAAAAGTTTAACTAAATAACAGGGATTAATAATTATTGGTCATTGATATCTTTCAAGATCAATGGACTCAATTTTCCAATAAAAGACACAGACTTAAAAAAGGATATGAAAGCTATCCTTCCAAGAAAAACACCTCAACACCAAGAATACAAATTACTTCAGAGTCAAAATATTAGAAAAAGATTTTCCAAGCAGGTGGCACGAAGAAGCAAGGTAGTGTAATTATTCAAGTGTCTAACAAAATGGATTTCAAACCAAACATAATCAAAAGCTATGGAGTGATGGAGGAAGGTCATTGGTTAAATAATAAAGAAACTGCTTGGCCCTGATAGGTTAAAACATAGGTGGGTGGATTAAACAGAACAGAATGCTGGGAGGAAGAGGAAGTGAGCTCATATGCCTTAGCTCTACTCTCTTGGGCAGACACAATGAAGCTCTGACCCAGGATGGACATAGGCTAGAATCTTCCTAATAAGTGCACCTTGGGGTGCTATACACATTATTAGAAATGGGCTAGTCCAGGTGCAAGAGTTAGCCAAGAAGAGGCTAGATATAATGGGCCAAGCAGTGTTTAAATGAATACAATTTGTGTGTTGTTATTTCTGGGCATAAACTAGCCAGGCGACCAGGAGCTGGGGCGGCAAGAATGCAACCCGTAGCTCCTTCAACAATGGAGGATGCTCCTATTTATCCAAGGAAAAAAATTCACAAGATAATGTCTCAATTATAAACATCTACATCCCCAAATGCAAGGTGATCCACAATGTAAAAGAAACATTATTAAGCTTAAATCACACATTGACCACCACACATTGAAAATGAGAGATTCCATACTCTATTCTCACCAATGGACCTGTCTATCAGACAGAAATCTTAACAGAGGAATAAGAGAACTAACAGATGACATGACTCAAATGGACTTCATAGACATCTACAGATTATTTCACACACACATACACACACACACACACACACACACACACATACCACCACAGATTAAAACTGGATTTCAACAATGACAAAAGCAACAGAAAGCCTACAAACTCATGGAAACTGAACAACACTGTACTTAATGACGATTGAGTCAAGGCAGAAATTAAAAAGGAAATTAAAGACTTCATAGAATTCAATGGAAACAAATGTGCAACATTCCCAAACTTATGGAACACAGTAAAGGCTGTGTTAAGAGGAAAGTTCATAGCCCTATCTGCTTTCCTAAAGAATTTACAGAGATCTCATACTAGTGACTTAACAGCACACTTAATAGCTATACAACAAAAAGAAGCAAACATGCCCAAGATTAGATAGCAGGAAATTACCAAACTGAGGGCAAAAAGCAGTGAAATAAAAACAAATTGAACAAGAATGCAAGGAATAAATGAAGCAAAGAGTTGGTTCTTTGAGAAATCCATAAGATGAATAGACAGTGATCCCAACTAAAATTAGAGAAAGACTATGACAACTGACAAAATCGTAAACAAAATGGGGACATAACCACAGATATGAAGTTCAAAGAATCCTTAGGTCACACTTCAAACACCTGAACACAAAATTAAAAACTCTAAAAGAAATAGACAAATTTCTGGATAAATAGTATTTACCACAGTTTAATTAAGATTAGACAAAAAAAACTATAACTCTCAAGGAAATATAAAAGAAATTGGAAGGGAAGAAGCCAAAGTATTGTTATTTGCAGATGATATGATAATATATATATATATATGTATATATATACATATATATATATGTAGCCCAAAAATTTCTACTAAGAAATTTATAGCTGATAAACACCTCCAACAAAGTGATTGGTTACAAGATTTAGCTTTTAACAAAAGTAGCCCTCCTATACACAAAGGATAAAGGGACTGAGAAAGAAATCATGTTTGATTGGAAGGATTAGCATAGCAAATATGGCAATCCTACCAAAAGCAATCTACAGATTTAATTCAATCCCCATCAAAATCCCAACACAATTCTTTACAGACCTTGAAAAACAAAATTCAACTTCATATGGAATAACAAAAAAATAAAAAAACCAGCAGGATAGCCAAAACAATCCTGAATAAAAAGAACTTTCAAAGGTAACATCATTCCTGATTTCAAGCTCTACTAAAGAACCATAGTAATAAAAACTACATGGTCTTGGCATAAAAACAGATGAATTAATGGAATGGTATCAAAGACACAGATGTGAATCTATACCCCTACGGACAACAAAGAAGCCAAACTTATACAGTGTAAAAAAAGAAAATTTTTTCTAAAAGTTTTGTTGGTCTATCTGAATATTGGCATGTAGAAGAATGCAAATAGATCCATATCTCTCAACATGCCCAAACTCAAATACAACTGGAGCAAGGACCTCAGCATAAATCCAGAAACACTAAACCTGACAGAATAGAAAGTGGGAAATAGCCTTCAACTTATTAGCACAGGATAAATTTTCTTGAACAGAACACAAATAGCTCAGGCACTAAATTCCAAAATTAATAAATGGGACATCACAAAACTGAAAAGGGAACTGCCAATAGAACAAAATGGCAGTGTACAGAATTACAGAATGGGAAGGAATCTCCACCAACCCCACACTTGACAACGGACTCAAATCCAAAAAATATAAAGAACTTAAGAAATTTTGCATTCAAAAATCAGTTAATCCAATTTAAAAATCTAAACAGAATTCTCAACAGAAGAATTTCAAGAAACACTTAAAGAAATGTTCAAATCTTTAGCCATTAGGGATATACCAGTCAAAATGACTCTGAGATTCTGCCTTTCTTCTGTCAGAATGGCAAAGATCAAAAACACGAGTAACAGATCATGATGGAGAGGATGTGGAGCAAGAGGAACACTCTCCCATTGCTGGTGGGAGTGCAAACTTGTACAGTCACTTTGGAAATCATTGTAGTGGTTTCTCAGAATATTAAGAATTGATCTACCTAAAGACCCAGGAATACCAGTCTTGGGCATATATCCAAAGGGTACTCAATCATACCACAATGCACTTGCTTAGATATGTTCATAACAGGATTATTCATAATAGTTAGAATCTGGAAAAATGTAGATGTTCCCCAACCAAAGAATAGATAAAGAAAATGTGGTGCATTTACACAATGGACAATTACTCAGTTGTTAAAAACAATGACACCATGAAATTTTCATGCAAATAGATAAAACTAGGAAAATATCATCCTGAGTGAGGTAATTCAGACCCAGAAAGACAATCATACTTTGTACTCACTTGTAAGAGGATATCGGGTGTAAAGCAAAAGATAACCATAATACAAGCCACAAACCCAGAGAAGCTAAGCAACAAGAAAGGCTCAAAGGTGTGCTTGAACCTCCCTGGAAAGGGGAAATAGAATAGATTTTTCTAGATGAATTTGGGGCAGTGAAGATGGGAATAGGGTAGATCGGGTGAAGAGAGATGGAGAAGGAAAGAACTGAAGGAGATGACTGGGAAGCTGGGCCATTTTGGAGTGAGATAGAAACCTAGTACAATGGAAATTCCCAGGAATCTACAAAGGTGATCCCAGCCATGCCTCCCAGGAATGGGGAATACGTAGCCTGAATTGGCTACCTCCTGTAAAGAGGCAAAACTTCCAGTGGAGGGATTGTGACACCCACACAACCACACCTTCAACTACAGTTTCTCTGGTTTTCAAGGTGTGATGGGATAAAGGTGACAAAGAAATTGTGAGATTGGCCAACCATTGACAACCACTGACAGAAACAGCGTGAGACCCATGCCACCAGATGCAGCCCACCCCTGACCCTGGAACCAGAGGCTGGATAACCTAGAAACGTAGGATAGAAAGGATAGAATTCAGCCAGAAAAAAAGTAAATTAAATGATTCCTAGTGATATTCTGCTATACTCATAAACAAAGACCTAGCATAATCATCTTAGGAAAGGCTCCATCCAGCAACTGATGGGAGTAGATGCAGAGACTCATAGCCAAACATTAGGCATAGCTTGTTGAATCCTGCAGAAGAGGGGGAGGGAGTGTTGTAGAAGTCAGAGGGGTCAAGGAAATCACAAGAGAATTCACCAAATCTAAAGATCTGTTAATAAAATCTCAGATATGGAAGTTGGGGTTCAACCTGAAGATCTGAAAAGCAAAACAACCAGCTGCCTCAACCTCAATCTGAAATAGTGATCCTGCCTCCCTGAATCTCAGATCGAGACTGTGTCTGTGAGCTGTCTCCCCCGTCTTATATTCTTTTCTAAGGCTGGATTAAAATTGTGCACAACTAGGATTAAAGGCATGTGCCACCTGATTTCTATGAGGTGCGTATTGGTGCATTTGGTTACGAGGATCAAAAGCACGTGTTACCATAACCTGGTCTGTAAGGTTGACCAGTGGGACTGTTTTCCTCTCAGTTCCTCAGGCAGTCTTTATTAATTGAAATACAATTGAAATGCCACTACACCAATCAATTAAATCTGGCTAATAAGGGCTCACAGAGACTGAATCGACAACCTGGGAGCCTGCATGGGACTGAGGTAGGTCCCCTGCATGGATGTTACAGTTGTGGAGCTTGGTCTTCTTGTGGGACTCCTAACAGTAGGAGCCGGGGCTGTCTCTAATTCTTTTGCTGACTTTTGGGACCGTTTCTTCATCCCGGGTCACCTTGCCCACCGTTAATACAAGGGGAGGTGCCTAGTCTTGCTGCAACTTGATAGCGCACGTTCCCTTGATTTGCATAGTTAGAACTGCACTATCCTGAATAGATACAGAGAAGTGGATAGAGGACCGGAGAGGAAGTGGAGGGAGGGCTGAAAAAAGGGAGGAAGGGATAATGGCAATTAGGATATAAAATAATAACAGTAATAATAAATTATTTTTATAAGAAAACATCTTTGTGAGCTAAACTCTGTCTCTCCCACTCACCTTTCTGAGAAGACAATGGGAGAGCTGTGACTCACAGGGCAAGAGTGGAGCTAGAACTCTCTGGAATTCCCTCACCCTGGGTTTACAATTTTAGAAGGCATCTTTCTGACAATCACCTTTTTCTGAATTTCACAAAATAACCAGCAATCCCATAATGATCCAATGGCTTAACAACTACTTGTTGCAACCACTACTATTGTGGACTTTAAAAAGCATTTTTGGCATACTAACTCATTTATTATTTTTTATCCCAAGTAGGCCTCAGGGAATATTAAGGGAAAAATAAAGGAACACAAAATTAAGCAACAAATCCAAATCCAGGTACATTTGGTATAAAGGATTTTTTTTAGTTTCCTCTCTTTCTTTTCCTGTGAAGATTCGAAGAGATGAAGAAGCCTCATTAACCTTATTTCTTATCCTTATTTATTATCAATAATAATCATATCTGGTGGGTCAGTGTATCATGAAATGAGTTATGAACTCAATGATGACGATACTATTATTATTGTTCATAATCATGGTGCCATGATTCGATGCTACTATTACATGTTCATCTTCCTTTCTGAACTTGTGCTGATTAATTCTCATAAGATGTCCTATTTAATTATCTCTGTTCTTATTTTACACATGGTAAATTAAGGCATCCAGAGATTAAATGCCTTTTTCACTTCTACTGAAGGAGGTTATTTCTAAACATTGGTGTCTGAGCTGTACACCACAGTAGGCTATGAAAAGAAAACAGCCATGATTTCACAATTAGAATGTACAATATGTGCAACCTGCCTCTCCTCTATGATGTTGAGCAGGGACAGACGGTGTGAGCCTCAGTTTTCTTTAGGTGACTTGGAGGATTATTATACAGAACTTTAAGGATGTCGTGGGGAACTAAAAGATTCTACTACTTCCCTTCAGGTTTGTTTCCACAATTTCTTGAGATAAAGAAATTTAAAAACAAACAAAAACTTCCCCAATGTGTATATCCCTAGAAATTGCAAGCCTCTTTTTTTACTCATTCTAATTCAGAACACATTGAATTTATTTTCTGTACAAGACAATTCTCAAAGAGGAGAAGAAGAAGAAGAAGAAGAAGAAGAAGAAGAAG
>NC_022016.1:3943681-3950749 GCF_000317375.1 Microtus ochrogaster
AAGAAGAAGAAGAAGAAGAAGAAGAAGAAGAAGAAGAAGAAGAAGAAGAAGAAGAAGAAGAAGAAGAAGAAGAAGAAGAAGAAGAAGAAATATTCTTATTCTTAGTTTTGTTCGGTGTTTTGTTTTTGACACAAGGTCTGTTATAGCCCAGCCTAGCCCCAAACTCCTTCTGTATCCTCTGTATCTCTGGTTGTTCTGAATTTCTGCTCTCCCTGTCTCCACATCTACAATGTTAGAATTACAACAATGCACCAACATGTCCAATACTAAAAAAAGCCACTCCATAAATGGAGTCAGTATAGTCTTCAGATATTGATTAGCATCATCTGAGATAATTGCTATGAATCCAGTCCCTACATGCCATGAGGGATTTAATGCATCAGAATTTCTGTAAGTAGATATAAGAAATCTGTATGTTATCAAGAGCACAGAACAAAAATTTATGTGTACCTTGAGAATTTCAATCTATTATTAAGAAACTTATTTTTCCAATTTCCTAAAAAGAAATGAACCATATGTACAAATTAACATAACACAGTGTATATGAATTAAACCTTTTAAATATTACTAGTTAGATTGGAATAAAAGTGATTTCTTACTCCCAAGAGTAATAAATGAACTCTCTTAGCAAAAAATAATATAACATCTTCTTTAAGGTGTGACTGTAGCCAAGATTATTGTCTGTTCAAAGCTGGTTTTATCCAAAATCATAAATTACTGTGTTTACTCTACTATGACCCTTAACATTATAGCAGCAATAAATGAGTCATTTACTTACCTCTCAGGCATACTGGAGGCCTTTTCTATTTAATGTCCAGAATTGTGAAATCCAAAATATAATCATTTTAAACTGCTGTTGAATTATAGGTTCAAATATCTGACTCTGAAACCTAAAGTCTGAGAACTGAGTAATTTTTGTCTACACTCTGTTAGATGATGTTGAGTATGGATGTAGAATTCCTGATTCCTAGCCTAAAGAAAAGTTACAGCATATGATGAAAAGCCAGGTGGGAAACATTAAAAATTCCAAATATTACCCATTACAGAGAGTACTATAGACCAGTTTCTTTCCACAAATTTAGACAAGATAATGCATTAATTCACATACATTAAGAATTCTGTGATCATTTAATAAGGAATATGTTCACTCACATTTTACCCTGTAATACATTCTTTTGCAAGTATACAAATGTATGAACTGACTCAATTAATTAATTTGAGGAATGGGTCTAGGAGGAGTCAGATCGTAAAGAATTTTCATCCAGTTCAGAGACATTTGTGCTCAGCGTTCTCATCCAGACATTTTTCTGGGAATAAATGGTTGGTTTTAGTAGATATACAGGGCACTAGCAGGCAAGAAGTTGAAATGTCTTTTTCTAAACTCTGTTGGAAAAAAAAATGGGAAGGGATAAATATTAAGCAAAGCTGATCTTTTTCAAATCCCTGCCAGTAACACATGGATGCTGCTGTTGCAGCTCTACCTTTAAATGTGGATTTCCTTACTCCTTTGAAACAAATGAAGCAATTTACAAAACCGAAACTGTGCAAAGAATGTTCAAAACAAAAGATTAATTTAAATGGACAAAGACATCATCTTTCAACTGCATCCATTCCATCATCTACCTTTATTAGATTTTACTGTGTATTTTAGACAATAAAATCTTATTTATTCTACATATAAAACCTACAAAAGAAGCACAGTTCCTATCATTGCATAAATGGAGATTCACACACTGAAGAATGCTGTTATTTCATTAGAGAAATGAAAATCAAAAGCAAACCATGATGACACATCATTTCACCTAGTAGAATGGCTAAACATAAAAAGAAAGAAAGATAGATAACAAGCATTGGCAAGAATGTAAGGGAATGACAACTATTGTATATTGCTTGTAGAGATATACAAATGGTGCAGTTGTTGTAATAAACAGATCCATGGTTCCTCATGAATGCAAAGATAGAATAATCACAGCCTGCAGTGAAAGTAAGCATAGAGTGATCATATTACTCATTAATTCTCCTTGTAGTCTTATGTCCCAAATAAACGAAGATGTGCCACAGACTTACCAGAGTTCACCATAGCATTATTTACCATTATTGAAAGCTGAGAACAATCTATAATCACTAGCAGATGAATGTGAACACAAAATGTGGTGTGCACATGAAAAGACATGCATTTTAAAACAGTTCTTAATATACAACAACATGAATGATCCTTAAAGTCCTTAGCTGAAGAGAAATATGAGCAAGGCAGAATGCAAAGAGCTTCCTCTTTCTACAGAAGGCAAATCACAGAAACAGAAAGAGATAAGAGCTTATCAGAGCCCAGGCTGTGAGAAAGGAAAGTTATTGTTTAATAAATATGGAGTCTTTGTTTGAGGTGTTGAAAATATTTTTAAGTAGTGATGGTGATTTTACAAAAATCAGTGAGTATCTATGCATTTTTATCTACAACATAGATTGGATAGGGTCTTCAGTGGGTCAAAGATGCCCTAGGGTGAATGGCTGATGGTCTGAATCACCAGGCTCTATGTAAAAGCTAGGCAAATCTGTCTTTACCATTGATGTTATGAAGGAGGTCAGCAAAGGTCAACCCTGGGAGTTCAATGACAACAAGTGTAGGAAAAACAGAGAGCTCCAAGTTTAGTGAAAGACAGTCAAAAAAAAAAAAAAAAAAACAAGGTAGAGAATGATAATTGTAGAATGGCCTCCAAGATATAAAGCCACCACCTTCATCAAATCAACTGTGCCTGTTTGCAAAAGACTATTAAAAATAAGCATGTGGGGGCTGGAGAGATGGCTCAGCGGTTAAGAGCACTGACTGCTCTTCCAGAGGACCCAGGTTCGATTCCCAGCACCCATATGGCAGCTCACAACTGTCTGAAAATGCAGTTCCATGAGATCTGACACCTTCACACCAATGAACATAATAATAAAGTTAAATAAATAAATAAATAAATAAAAATAAGCATGTGTATCATTAACATTCTTTCAGAGAATAAGGAGTGAGAATGTTACTGGACCCTCACCTGATATTTCATACACTCTTTGGAGCCATTTGTAAGCAACTCTGCTTTAAGTGCATATGGCCCCAGGGCCACCACAGATACTAGAGTGTAAAGACTATGGTAGATTAGCTGACAGAACTCCATCTACCCAGCTATAAGGAACCCACCAGACTTGCAGGGTGAAGGTTTTCCAGTGTGAGGCTGATTTGGGGTTTCTTATAGCCCATCACTGATACTCTTTAAGCAACTCTAAAATCATTGGTTCTTGAAGACCCCATTCCATTGAAGACTAGCCTGACCACCTCGGGTGACTTCTGGGCCAAGATCCAGCTCTTCATGTCAGTGAACCCCACACCTACTCCATCTATGAGCCCTGCACTTCAAGGCGGAGCTGCTGCTGTAGAACCAGATCCAGGATAATGTCATTGCCACTAAAGATAAAATCCTGAAAAATAGCTGGAACAAAGACCTTAGCAGCAATGATCCAGTATTTATGAATCTTTAGAAGCCAGATACTTTGAGCCAGACCAATGACTTGTAACAGTATTTGCATATAGAATCACTTGGAAAAAATACACCGCATGAGGTGCTGCTATTTCCAGTGCCACTATAATTAGAATTATTTTCTAATGCTGTAAAGAGAGGGTGAATCATGTCAAAGTCTGAGACCTGAGCTGCTGCAGAAGCTCATGTTGATATGCATAACCTATACTGCCATCTGAGGTCATATTGATGCCCATGCACCAGGGTGCCACTGGGTCTTATGGTTGGGTCCTGCTGATATGTTTGTAGCCCATATGACCTGTGTTACCACTGAAGGCCATGTGGATGTCTGTGGTCTGTGTTGCTATTTAAAGCTATGTTGATATTTTGGGCTGTTCTGCCACTGCAGACCTTGTTGATGTCTATGGTCCATATTGCTAATGAGGGACATGTTGAGGTTTGTAGCCCTGCAGCAGCTAGTGGCCAAGTTGATATCCATCCCATGTAAACACTGAAAACCGTGGGATGTCTGTGGTCTGTGCTGCTGACTGAACCTATGTTGATGTCTGTGGGTGGGGCTGTACTAGAGACCATGCTGAGGTCCTAGGCATATGCTGAACTCCAGAAGTCAGCTGTATGTCCATATATGGCTTCTGTGACAACCTCCACCTCATCCCCCAAAAGTAACAACATAGCCAGCAAGTCATTGAAGAGGACTCTTAAAAAATTGTGATAAGGATGCTGAAGTGCAGCTCTCCACAATAGAGTTATTAGTGAGGTGGGGTTAGGGAAGAACTTACTTTTCCTTAAAAGACTGACCAGTGGAAATTTGACCATGCTGCCTCCGTATGGACAACATAATTTGGACTTGTATTTTTTAAATCTTTTTTGAAATGTAGGCCACAGTGTTAGGGGTAGACCTTGAAAGACTGAGAACTTAGGGTTATCAACATAAATTACATGCAATTCCCAAATAGTAAATAAAAATAATATGTTAAATAAAATTTAATAATTCTTGTGGTGAACTTTCATGGCCTGAAGCTTTGGTTTGTCTTTGGGACTTATGAGAAGCTAGATGCTGTTTATGTCTCCGAGAGGAAGGAGTTCCTACCACAATAAGAGATTTACTTCTCTAAGCCATGCAGTGAGAAAGAAGTCGAGACGAGAAGCGGAGCCCTGTGTGTCTCAGGCAGCTCCCTTAAACAGCTGACTGCTCTCCCTATACACACTCTGAAGGAGAGACAAATTACACATCCTGATGGGAACGCACACCCACGTTAACTCTTTTATCTTGTGTTACTTCCTTGTCTTCAGAATCTGGCAATTTGGAACAAATGATTATTTTCTATCACAGGGTCCTGGGTCCATGAACTTAGCTCTTCTCCTCCATCATCCCAAGAGCTAAAAATACTGAAAGCTGAAGAATTTTTTTTTTGCTATTCATGTTGTACATCTTTTCTTATTGTGCTACTTATGAACTTTCTAGTTCCAGCATTTGTCCTTTAATAAAGGATGCTTCAGTCTGTTATAGGAAAAACATACTGTACACCACACCAGCTTAAGATACTGTGGCCTGTCCTGGAGTTCAAGAAAATACAGCATTTACATTTCACACTCCTTTGGATTGTTCACAGATAAAAACAATAAATGAAACAAATTTCTTTATAGTTCCTACTTAATGTAGAATTTAGTATAAATAATAGCCAATGGACAGGCTGGTTTTGGACTTGTTCTACACTGACCAGTTTGGAAACAAGACTGACACATAATCAATACTGAATAAAATAATAGTTATTATGGTTCTTAAGCCTTGAGTGATGCAGCAATTACTGTATCAATAAGCTAACATAGTGTGATATGATAAACAAAAAGGTCCCATTCTACCCACATTTTCTAGACCTCTAATATTTTATAAGTAAAATTAGGAGAAAAATCAATGCCCAGATCCATATCTTTCAATCCCCCTCTACTCTTGCAGGGGAAACTTTCTTCCTTACTTCTAAAGGTTGCTTTTTTTGTTAACCACAGCTTATTGTTTCCACACTTGGGCTGGTTTTTCTTCCCTTGTCCCATTATCCCTCAGGTGAAATTGATACTTTCATGGCATGGTGAGTGGAGTGTGACATAATTAAATGTGACAAGCCTGTTGTCTTCAAATTGAGTCCAATCCCCAAATAGTAAGATTGATTTTCTTCCAACTTATGACAAGACATGGGTCTTATATGTTAGCACCCTCAAAAGATATCCATTTTGTGGATAATTCTTACATGAGCCAATGCTAAATAAATTTACATTGAGTCAGATCTGTCTTTTGTACTAATTAAAAGAAGGTAAGAACAGATAATAATGGTCTATATACTGGAATTCAACTGAAGTCCCTATGGAGATCTGATGATGGAAAGATGTTGACAGAAGTTTCTGTCCTGCCCTATCCCACAGCCATTTAGCTCCAAAGGAACACACAGAAGTCTACATTAATTATAAACTGGTTGCTCTAGTAGCTCAGGCTTCTTATTAATTAATTTTTATTAATTTATATTAGCCCATATTTCTTGTCTGTGTTAGCCATGTGGCTTGGTACTTTTTTGACAAGGCATTCACATCTTATGTCCTCTTTATCTGGGTGATAACTGTAGACTGAAAATTCTCTCTTCCCAGAAATCTTGTTGCCCTGCCTCTACTTCCTATCTGGTCACCAGGCCTTTACTTCCTGCCTGGCTATTGGCCAATCAGTGTTTATTTAAAATATAAGTGACAGGATACAGACAATTGTACCACAGCACTTCCCTTTTTTAAAATACAAGAACTCTGAATCTAATATTCTTTGTTTAGCTTTTCTACTGACCATTATCCATAACAACTTGTAAACAACATTTTAAACAAAGGCAAACATCCATAATCCATTGTTTTGAAATGTGGGCATAGTTTTCTGGGCTACTTCCTGCTGATTGGGGGTACTGATAATCTTATGGGGACCTAAAGAAAATTTAGAATTATGATCAAGTCCTGACTGGAGTGTCCTATGAGGCTTGGTTATTTCAGCCAGCACTCTTTGAACTATTCTAGATTTAGAACTCAGACCCCTGGGCCATTCCTCATATTGCATATTTTCCAGGAGGTCTTCCTTGATCAAACCTGATTTTTCTTAATACAGAATGAATCCACAGTCCCCCATTTCCTGTGGAAACAAAAGCAAAACCTCTTCTTTAAAATAACATATCTTTTGACTTAAATTTTAAAGTCGAAGCAATTTCAATATATATATATTGGATTAATTCATCAGCATTTATAATCAAATGTCTTTTGGCAGCTTTTACTCCTTCCTCAGTCATCAAAAAATTTAAAGACAAAAATAAAATACAGTATCCAGACTCTCTGTGGATTTTTCATCTTTACGTGGCTTTATGTTAACCTCTATTTCTATTATTTTTTAGTTTTAATTTTTTGAGACAGGGTTTCTCTGTGATCTTTGGCTGTCCTAGAATTCACTCTGTAGACCAGATGGGCCTTGAACTTACAGAGATCCACCTGCCTCTGCCTCCCAAGTGTTGGGATTAAAGGTGTGTGCCACCTACTA
>NC_022016.1:3951959-3956999 GCF_000317375.1 Microtus ochrogaster
ATCTTTAATTTGCTAAGTTATATGGCTAGGATTAAGGGTGTGGCATTTGATGGCTGGATCCAGCCCATTCCTTAGTTTTCTGAGATTCTAGCCTTAAGGCACAGGTACTGGCTGAAGCCACGTTTATAGCCACAACTCTATGGCATTTCAAGGTCCCTGCCACCACCCAAAAGCAGGCAATCAGCTTTTCATCAACATCATTTAAGTGTTTCATGGCAGGACCTCTTAAAAATACTGCCAGGTTTTGCAGCTAAGGCTGAGTCAGGGAGCCTCTCTTAAATAAGAGTACTTGTCTCTAGCAAACAAAGCCCACCTCAAAAAGTGCTGCTATCAATAAGACATGTTCTTATTCTTTTCTGCCTAGAATTACTTCCCAAGCTCTCTCAGGCTTTATGTGGATGCAGTTGTCCATGTGGGTGCCATTTGTTGACAGAGGTTTCTGTCCCACCTGGTCCTGCAGTCATTCAGTCCCAAAGAAACACAGAGGTCTACATTAATTATAAGCTGGTTGGCCTAGTAGCTCAGGCTTCTTATCAATCATTCTTATAACGTATATTAGCCCATAATTCTTGTCTTTGTTAGCCACGTGGCTTGATATCTTTTTGGTGAGGCAGCCACATCTTGCATTCTCTGTGTCTGGGTGATAACTGCAGACTAAAACTTTCCTCTTCCCAGAGTTCTCATTGCCCTGCCTCTACTTTGTGCCTGGTTGCCCTGCCTCTACTTACTGGCCAATCAGTGTTCACTTAAAATACAAGTGACAGTGTACAGACCACTGTCCCACAGCAGAAAGACAAAAGCATTCATTGGTAACTAGAATGCTATATGCTCGCTGTAGCACAGTGCTCAAAACTCATGCTCTTAAAACTCTAACTGTACACTATTGAGTCCATCAGGGGCCACTGGACAATTCATACCTAGGGTCACTTAACTAACCTGCTTAAGCTCAGTGGGTCACAAAACAAGGCAAAAAGATGAGACCCCAGGAAAGAGACCCATAGGGAGGAGGCAGGGGCACCTAGGGAGAGAGGGAGACAAGAGGCTTGAGAGTGACCGTAATTTATATACAAGTATGACCTTGTCAAATTCAGTTATTATAAAATATATCAAAACCCTCTGATGGCTCTGTGTAGTCTTCTATATAGCTTTAACTTGCTGAGAAACCTTAGCAGACATTTCAGAGAAAGAGCGTCATATACTGTGACTCAGTGACTCCAATATAATCACTTTTAATTAGCTTCCCCTATTCTGAGCTTTGCTCATTTTAATTTGGAGAAACTTCTACTAACATGATAGTCCAGGTTTTATATATTTCTGACCCAAAAGTGTCATATCTCATCAGAGAATTTCACCCCAAAAAGGATGTACCAATGTATTCTTAAGTTTGATTTGTGTGTTTGTTGAGCATTGGCTTACTTCAGGCGTGCCTGATGGGAGATGAGTCCATTCTGGCCTTTTAGTAAATGTTTAATGGAACTGGATAGAATCTCTCATAGACCGTAGAGGCCTGCATTTTTTCACTATACCAGCATTCAGGCAGGTGAGCTTAATGTGTTCAAAGATTAAGTACCGTAAGGTTCACTTGGGTAACAGTACAGTCCGATCATCTGAGATCTGTAACAGTAAGAGAAATGATAGCCTGATTTTCCTTCTCACTTATCGAATAAAATAAAATGTTATTTGTTTGTATGAGCAAATTCTCTACTGGTATCCAGGACAGAAGACTAAAATTAGATCACTGGGTCTCTTGGTGACGTGCAAAGAGCAGACCTCTGTATTTCACATTAATGTTACAGTACTGAAGGTTGGAAGATGCAATCTCAGACTGAAGCACTGCTTCTAACAAAGCTGGGAGCTGACATGACTTCTATGGTTAGCGTGCTCTACCTATCAATTTCTCTAGCTTCAGGTCTTTGTAGGACTTCTCTATACTGCTCCATCCTCGATAAATGAGAGGGAAATTCCTATTGATGGAGATGAAACTAGAAAGTAGATGTGATGATTAGTCAAGAGCCTGGCTTGTTGCTAGCATATAATAGTTGTAGTTGTAATTATTATTTCTTTCCAAGTTCCTACACCATTAGAATGATCATCAGTTTGACCTTGGGAAAATTGCTTTTCCTCCTAACAGGTACTATTCTGTTATTCAGGAAGGAAAGGGCTGTGTAGTCAAGGGCTCCATTGTTGCTATAGCCCTACTTGTGATTCTCTTTTGCAGGCTCAGGACAAAACTGTAGTGCAAGTGAATTTCGGTTTTTATGTAATTGTGCAGTTTATTAGATGCCTCTGGAGTTTATGTCCCTGCCTCACAAATTGTTGTCTCCTTGCTAAATCACCAAATTTTATCATTCCTGAAAAGTGCCAACAGAGGGCATCAGGATTTAGTTCTGGATGAGTCGCTACTGAAGGCGGAGGTGCTGTTGTCTGACAGGTCGCTAAGCAAAGCCATTTCCCAGCAGGAATGCTAACGATTTCATCCTTCTAGCGCTCCAGTAAACTCTGGTGCCAGGGTGGAAGCTGAGGTTGCTGTTTCTACGGTTGCTTTCCAGCCCTTTCTGCCTTTGCCTGCGTGACAGTGTGATGGCACATTAGGAAGAGAGAGCCATGATTGAAGACATCTGGGTACTGTGAGCTCTGAACTGGGACATGCAGGTTGCAGAACTAATCTAACAAAGGGTGCTGTCTGGTCTGATGCTAGGGACTCCTCAGCAGGTGTACAAAGTGGGGCAGTTGACGCGGGGGGGGGGTGTACTTGACCCGAAAAACTCGTGCTCATGCAGTGAGCACACTCTCAGTCTCCTGCGAGATGTGTGCCAAGTAGCTGGAGCCCTCCATGCCTCTCTCTAATCTCTTACTAGAAGCCCAGTTTCACTGTATACTGAAAACCCTGAAACATTGTACCAAGGAAAAGAACAACCTTGGGATCAGGATTTTCTGTTGGGAAGCATGTTCTTACAGAATCGATAAACTCCTAGAGACTCATTTTGCTAATCTGAAAAATGGGAATGATCTCATGATGACTTTCTATGAGAGGAGATTGAGAACAATGGGGAAATTTATTTTTTAAAAAAGGCACAGATGCCTACATGAAGGAAATAGGTGCCCCCAGTCCTTGCAGATTCTGATGGTGTCAGCAGGACCATTAGTAGTAGTGTGTATTTGGACTATAGTTAGACTCAGCTGTGCTGAACCTGGCAATTGTTACAGATACCAGCAGGGTAAGTCACAAAGCTTCTCACATTCTGCCTTCTTGTAGCCTGTGTAATGAGGTTCAAAATAGAACAACCAATCCCACGTTTGGTAAGAACCATGCCAGAGACTGCATGTCAAATACTTAGTGCAGGCTGTGGAGCTGAGTAGGGATTTTTACCTGGTAGTTATTATTACTGTCATCGCTATTATTTCTTCACAATAAGAGGCATACTTGAAGAACATCCTAACACCTCCTATCTGGAAACTGATGATGCTTATTTAAGGGTCCTCTGTTCCCTGAACCACTCCCACATCATGCAGATAGAAACCTCTGGACAGAACTGTAGCATTAGAATGTCCTTATCTAACCTACTTCTTCAATCTGACAGATAGGAAAACTGCAGGCCAAAAAGGCATTACCGTCCCACAATTATGTTGTGATTTGGATAAAATACGAAGTAAGTTTGGTTTATTTTTTTTCTTCTTTCTGCACTACACTGGTCTTTAGAAGATAATAAGTCACATTAGTGAACTCCAGCAGGTCTTGGATTTTAGGAAGCAAACCCAGACCTACCTAGAACATTTTCCTTTCTCATCATCCCAGACACCAAGACAGACACAGGCAAGTGTGGAGACATTATATGTCTGATGGAAGATATTTAGTGTGGGGGTTATATCTGGCATTAAGAAAAGAGATGGAGGAGGAGGGGGAAAAGTGAAGAGGGAAGAAAAAAAGATCTAGTCAGGAAGGGAGAATGAATCAAATTTCCCCGACACAGGCACTGTGCTCAGCACATACGATACATGTTAATTATTTAATCTGCATCACAGTCCTGAGATATGACACCTATGGTTTATTAACAGCAGCAACTACAACGACAGAAAACGCTGCTTAGAAAGGCAAATGAGCTTTCACTGAGATCCCCGAGCAAGCCTGTCTAGCTACAGAATCTGCAGAGCTTTCAGCATTATGCCATCTCGAGTGAAAAAAACAAGCATTTCTAGGGACATGGATTTGTCAGCCCTTGACTTTGGATTTCGAGATATTTCCCTCAGCTTCTATCTGAGACACTTTCGTTTATTCATTCGTCATGCACTCATTCATCCCATCATGTATTTATCCTTCCATTTAACAGGCTCGTGCTGCATACTTACCACCATAGACGATGTGTAAGACTTGGTGCCTTTGCCCGCCTATCTGGAGTGTGTGCATTTGTCTGTTCTGTGACTACAGAGGCTTGCACACACAAGCACCCACGCAAATCACATGCATCCATGTAGGTAAACCTGTGAAGCTAGAGCACACTCCTAATGACCAACTCTCTGCATTTGGTCTCTACAGAAAGGGGCTCAGGGAATATGAACTAGGAATACGTGAAGCCAGGCTGTGGATCAGACACACTCTGGGATTCACAATGCTGGTGCCCCTGCAACCTGGATTGAAGATTGGACAGTGGCTTTGGGTACTTTTGCCACTCCAGAGTGGCTTTGATGGAAAGCCAAGTAGGGGATTTGCTTAAGTCATAATAGGGTGACCTCAAAAAGGTCAGTCAAAGAAAGAAAATATCACGTTCAGGTTATTCATGTGCTTATAATAATGATAACAATGATTGGTAGATTAGTTAATAAACAAATTTTTAAAAAGTATTCTGAAACAATTTCTTATATGTTCTTTTTATATGAGAAAATTGGATGCAAAGCAAGGACATGACAGAGTCAAGGGCTTTAAATATTTTGCTTATTTTTTACTTTGACTTTTTTAGGTTTTGTAGTCCTTACTGACTGAAATGTCACTATATTGTAGAAAATATTCTTGAACTCCAGCCTTCTGCTTTCCACCTCCCAGTC
>NC_022016.1:3957154-3959406 GCF_000317375.1 Microtus ochrogaster
TCTCTCTCTCTCTCGTGTGTCGGGCTGTGTATGTCTGAGTCTGGTTACAATCATGCCACGGCATGAATGTAGAGACCAGAGAAGTTGTGAGATATTTCTTTATTCCATTCCACGGTGACAGTCTTCCCTTGTTTGCAGCACAATTAATAAAACCCAGAGACATAAATCAGGGTTCAACCTGAAGGTTAGAAAAGCAAAACAGTCAGGTATTGGCTCTTACCTCTACCTCAGTCTGAAATGGCGATCCTGTCTTCAGGAATCTTAGACTGAGTCTGAGGCTGAGAGCTGTCTCCTACTGCTTTGTAATCCTCTCTAGTTTTGGGATTAAGGGTGTGCACCACTACCACCTGATTGCTATGGCTAGTGTGGCTACTGGGATTAAAGGTGTGTGTCATTGTGGCTACCGGGATTAAAGGTGTGTCATTGCTGTCTGGTCTGTAAGGCTGGCCAGTGTGTCTGTTTTACTTTTCTGATCCTCAGGCAAGTTTTATTTATTAAAATACAAATGTAATGCCACTACAGTTGTTTCTGATGATGAACTGTGTGCTTCAAGCTAGGCACCCTCCCCTGACTTTAGAAGCATTTCTCTTGTCTCTGCATCTTGCGTTAGGAGTACTGGAATTCCACATGCATGTCCCAACACCTGAGTCTTGGTTTTGTTGCTCTGACCTGGTTTCTGGAGACTGAACAGAGACTTGGACAGCCGATGCTGGGATGCAATGAGCCACCTCTGACCCGTGATCATCGTTTTGTGCTGCTTTGCCTCTCTCATTTCTGTGCTGCCATTTTGCCATCTGTGAAATGTGAATATTTTTCTATTGGATTCAGTTGAGAATCCTCTATGTACACAATCATCACCCCCCCCCCCACCCAATGCTATCATAGAGACCATGCCAGGGTCTCTGGACTCTTCAGGGGGAGTCAGTGCATGTTTTATATGGTGCTCCTGGTAATTATGAGAAGCAGTTACATCTGGAAAGGTCACTGACATGATCCAGAGAATCAACTGGCCTGCAATTTCAAACTTCTACCATCCCTGTTCTTGTCAACTGGGAAGTCAGAATGTAAGGGTTGGGCCCCCATTGGAGCCCTTGAAACTGAGCCTAAAGCAGTTCTCATCTCTCCTCCCATCAGTCTGTCCATAAATCTCAGTATTTTGGGAACAGAGCCAATGCATATCAGAGGTATTTTTCCCTCGAAGCATCTAATGTCTGGATATGTCAGGTAAGTGAGCCAGCAAGACTGTACAGGCATCACTGGTTTTCCATGGCAGCAGCTCATCCAGACTCACAGGACATTAATTAACGGCCCTGAAAAATTCTCTGAGCAGAAGACACTTTCCCCGAGTGCTGGTATGTGGACTAGCTAGAGAGCCAGGTGCCTGTGTCTCTTGCTCTCCAAGCCCAACACAGTCTACTTTCCCCTAGCCTGCAATCCCAAGGTAGGATGGTCTCTAGCATGGGCCAAGAGAGCTGGGTTCTGTTTCCATGCCTGCCATGTTCTGTGTCACTCAAGTCGCTACTCCCACCTCACTCCTAGAGCTGCACTTGGTTCTTTGGGTTTCAGTAACAATGATAACACAAGGGCTGGTTCATGCGCTCAAATGAGGCCAGAAGTCCTCGTCACCGTGTGTTTAACAGGCTTCTGGATCAGGTATACCTAATTCTGCCTCTTTTTTGCTACGTTCCAGCTGTTTAGCCTCAGGCTAGTCGCTTTACCTTTCTGGGCTCCCCACACGTCACCCAAAATGTCAGAAACATAATGCTATCATAGTACAGAGGCAATGGTCACATTAACTCATTATGTAAAACTCTCTTGGTTTGTGGCAAAAATCTAACTACAATTGAATCTTTTGTTTTCCATTGGGCCTAGTTGGTGGAAATCGCATGGTGGCTTTCCAGATAAAAGCAAGAGAAGCAATCCTAAGTAAAATATATTCCCCATGCCTGAGACTATGGACCCCACTGCCTGCACCCTCTCCAACTTTCCTGTCATGCTTGCATATCCTCATAAATATGCTTTAAGGCCTTTGTATATCACCTCTCTTTGCACGAGCACCCATGTACAATAAGAAAAATGCTTATTCATGCTTTTTCCACCTGACACTATTCTCTGGAGACTTATTTCTATCCTCAGCTCCCTGTTTTCCCTTTACTTCTCCTGGGACATGAGTTCACCTCTTTAACAGAACATAAGTCCCTGGCACCCAGTTTGCCTAGTAATGAGTTTGTCTCCTTTCTTTTTTTTTTTTT
>NC_022016.1:3959881-3982936 GCF_000317375.1 Microtus ochrogaster
TCCAATTTGGGTCTCTGTCTCTGTCTCCTTTCATTTAGGCACCAAGGGCTCTGCTTTATTTCTTTCTCTTCTGGGTATTGGGACCCCTAATCTGATTTGAACCAGCTCTTCCAGGAAACCTGGTGCTCACAGACACATGCTCTGAGCTTAACTCATTCTGAGTGAAGGGTTTCCATGATCAGAGAATCTTAAAAGGCACTTAGAAATATCTTCATTTGTATATTTATTTAATCATGAAATATTTATTGAACAAAGCAGTGCAATCGAAGCTGGGATATAATGTGAAGAATGCATACTTGCTCCCAGGCCTTGAGAAATTGATGCTACAAATAGAAGAGTTCATAATAGGGAATGAAAGGGAGGGAGGTAGGAGGCTGCTGGCACAGAGGAGCGAGAGGTCACTCAGTGGGTATTCCTAGTTGAAAACAGAACTTTCCAGGTTACTTAAACAGAAAATTAATGAAAGAAATGTGTTCAATATTTCTCACAGAAAGCCAGATATGTATGCCAGGGAAACTTACATCATATGTGCCAACAAGACCATACTGCTGTGTGATGGTTTGAGTGATAAATAATTCTCATAAGTTCACGTGTTTGAATATTTGGCCTCAAAGGTTAACAGTGCTCTTTGGGGGAGGTTTGTTTCTTGTGGAGGTGGAGCCTTCCTGGGGAGGCAAGTTATCAGTGGAGGCAGCATTTGGGAACTCATAGTTTCACTTGACTTCCAGTTCACTTTCTCTGCTTCATGTTTGTGGTTAAATGAGAGATCTCTCTGCCTTGTGTCCTGACCATCTGCTCCCATGCCTCCCTCGCCACAGTGATTGCTCCCTCCGGAGCCAAAAGTCAAAATAAACTATGTCACATGCTGCTTTTGATCATGGCATTTTATCATAACAGCCAGAAGTCACTAAGACTTCCTGGCCCCCTTCAAACAGAAGCCACTGCCCCAGATGACAGACTCCGCAATTTCCACCTTTTCTCATGTAAATGCTGTACTCTCTTCTATTATTCTGGACCGGAAAGCCATTTTGTGGGTTTCTCCTTCCTCATATCATTGACTAGGTCAGTGACAAAGTAAAACTCGATCAGATTGAGAATGAGTCCGGGCATTGCCCAATAAAGAAAACAGAGGATGTGTTTTTAAGTTGCTGAGTGTTCAGAGAGCAGGTATCTATTGGAGAATTTAGAGGCATTAAGAGTGGAAGGAAACACGAGAAGCTTCTGGAAATTACTGCTGAGTCCATTGAGCTCTGAAGAAAGAAAAAAATGTTTTCACCAGTTAAAGACTGGCCTGAGGAAGTACTCAAGGTAGATGCAATTCCAGATGTTTGAGCTTGGAGATGGGATTAATAAAACCATATCCAGGAAACTGCAACAGTTTACTATGATTAGAGCAATTGACTTGGAAAGGGATTGGAGTTGAGGCTGAAATGGCGGACAGCAGAATGGCCCCCAGACCTTAACTCCTCCAGGCTAAGAAATAAGACTACTAAACAAAGAAGCCAACATTCTCCAGAGACTCATAGCAGTTTCGCAGTCCAAGGCAATTTTTAAGCATTTTTGATGTTTCATTTCTTTTTTTTATTGAAGACACATCATTGCAGCTCATTTAAAACCTCCATATACGTAGAAATCTCTCACCGTTATGGAGAATTTCTCCCATAAACTCATAGAGGCGTGGGCTGTTTATGGAAGCTAGAACCATTCCTTACAGAAAGCATAATTTCATATCCTCTGTGAGAGAAACATTATCAGGCTCCCTTTGGAAATCAAGCCAGGGGCCGTGCTCTTTCACCTCTGTGGCATCATTGCAGCCCCAGCCCAGTCCTCTGCCTGTGCAAAGTGTATCTTACCCCCCACCATCTGCATACCACTACGACAGCATCTTTTCTCACCCATTTTCCCTTAATCTTTCTTTTTCTGACATAAAAAACCTCACATATCTCCTTCTTTCAAGGACATATGAATAATAATCTCTTATTACACCCTCTCACCATGAAAAGCAAAGAGAGTTCTGGTCATTTTTCCTTGCTTATATATATTTTCTTTGTGATCTTTCAAATCCAAGATGCTCAAACTTAGTGTGTTTACTTAGCATTATTATTTGATGGGAACTTAAGTTTTCTAAAAAGAGATTCTGTGCTTCCATAAGATTTAGCCTCAATGCTAAATTCTAATGGGATCAAATTAAAGATCCCCCACATTTATATCCTCTCCCCCAAGATAGAATTGCATTGATAAAAACACAGGGTGTGCCCACAGTTTTGAAAACTACTGCTCCAGCCATTCATCATGAAAAATCAAGGGATTCAGTGGGTGACATCATGGTCTACAAGCTACGTGCCTCTTCCTTTCATAAACTTTTAGTAGAATTGAGTGAACATCTGTCTGGAGAAATCATAGTTTTCCCATTCATGTTCCTATTCGATTCTTGGGAGAAATGTTTTCTCTCTGAGTTACAATGGGACCACTTGCAAGCCACTTTCTCTGAATCATTCCATGGTTGTAAAATCAAAAGATAGCAAAAAGGTGAATTATAGGCACCATGAAATACCGTCTCCTAGAGTCACGTCTGGAACATCTGAATTTTTGAAAGGGTTTTGAAGTTAATTTTGAAATTAGGATCCTTTATAACAACCTAGGATCATTTAAATCAAGGAATCTGTAATTGCTTGAAGGTCAAGAATTTTGAGTTGGCACAAGGAGATGCTGAGGAGTTACTGAGATCCTAAGCTACCTTCTGATCCCTTTGACTTTCCTCTTCTTTCCTCTCCCCAGGTACACTATTTTCTCACCAGTCCTGGGATTCATTTCCCTTTATTAATCCCTGTGTCACTGGGCCAAACTCAAACTCAAACTGTTTTGTTCTTATTTATCAGCATCCACCAGAAACTGACTCCATCTGTCAGTAACACAAACACAAATCCCTGAAAGAAATGCGTGAGTCTCTCCCAAAGTGTCTATATCCTACTGTTTGTTTGTGCCTGCTGTTTCCATTTCAAAGTGATCACAGATGTGTTTTTCATTAGAAGCCATACTTTTACCATCTCTAAGTAATGATGGAACTGAGCACACTTTAAGATGTATTACCTACTTGCTACATGCAAAATCGTCCAGAACATAGGTATTTAAGCCCATAACCCAGAGTCAGGATAAAAAAAAAAATGGTAGCATCCTAAGTGCATGATTGCAGTCGCAAACTTTGCATTCTGTTGGAGTCAAGATACCAATTATTTAAGAGGGCTGGATGAAGGGGCTAAATAAATCCACATCTATTATCGATCCTCAAACTCTTAAAAGTTGATATTCACAATTGCCAGAAGGAGTCAGCATCTCTCCATTCTAGTGTATTAATGGGCTAGTCTCAGTGAGTGTTATTATGATAAGGCTGCTGGTTTTCTCCCTGACTAAGCCATCAAAGATAGATTACAGCAGAATAAATAATATAATTAAGGGCCAAGGCATAGAAGTCACAACCTGTTATTTCTGGAATATCCTGTTGCTTATATGAGTCATCCCTGTTCTTGGTGAGCTAGCACTATACAATGACATGGAATCTAGGAGTAAAGAGTGACTGGGCACATTGTATAGGCTGGTTAATAAAGAACCAGTTCCTGACCAGGTTTCCAGGACAAATGTACAATATTCTCATGGATGGCTCCTGCCATTCTTTTTCCTTCAGGTGATCAAGAAGTTATCTTTGAGATTCAACCTGGATCCTAGTTGTCTGACATGTAGAGTTAAAACCAACTTCTGTGCCAGTATGTAGTATGCTGTACAGCTGGCTAGCTACATAATAATGATTTGTAGAATACTACTCACCCAAAAGATCTGTTCTAATTTTCTAAGAGAAATGCATTATAGGAACCCCTACAGAGAAAAGAGCCTACCTCAGTGTGAAACCTATCTCAGGTTTCCTGCTTGTGTTCATTGATGGCAACGATTGGTTGGTCATGGACAGTAGACATTCTTAAGGAAAGTAGGGAGGGAGCAAAGAAATTCAGACCCCTAAATAGTGACTATGAACACTCACAGCTTTGATGTCTACAGAATTAGCAGAGAAAAAAAGAAACTCAAATAGAAATAATAAAAGATAATTGTATGTGCTCTGTGCCAAAGAAGAATGATTCTAGGGAAAAGGTTAAAATCTGAAGCTTGTAATGAAAAAATAAAGTGTATTCTAGACTCTCTGGATGAAAAAAGAAAGGGTTTGTAAAAGATGAGAAGTCAGGAGATCTGGCTTCTTATTCTTATCCAACTCAGGTATATTGCCTTTGCTTGATTTGTTTGTGGAAGGAGACATTGACTGAAAGCTTTTCTTCCTGGCAGTGTAAAGTTAAGGGATAAGTAGCTTTACAAGCTTCTTATATATTCAAATGAGCAACAGCCCCATACTAACCGTGTTTGCTTCTCAATACTGTTTAATTTAACACGTCAGATTGTGTACTTACACAGCTGTAGGAAGTCCATGGGAGATCCTTACTGGCTCAGTAAGCTTTGGAGACCTGGGAAACTTGTCCACCTTGAGAAACTGGCATTTCACAGGCGTGCTAGAGAGCAAATGGACCACTCCAACCATGAGGCACATAAATTAATATGGCTAGTCACTACAAGGGCCTCAGAAATGACAGTCACCATCATTATCATCATCATGGACATCATCAGTATTATTTTTATACTTTGGGCTCTCTGGAAATAATAGGAACAAATGTTGGTACCATTTTACATGGTGAAGAATAAAGCTAAGAATCCCTCGTCTTTTAGACCAGGGACTTGGGAAGCAAAGCTTTGTACAATAAGGAGAATGGGACCGAAAAAAATAAAACAAGGACTTGGAGAGATAGGATGCCTCGCCAACACCTAACTTCCCTTGTTTCTGAAGTCTAACTACATAACTGACCTTGGGTTTCTCAGAAGACTTCATCTTTCTATAAATTTAAAATATTTCCTTTTTTAATGTAAGTTAAGTGTATATCTGATTTCTGTTATTTAGAATTAAAGTAGTTTTAAACTCTGCCATTCTTATCAAATCAGTCTCTTTTTAAATTTATAGTTCCAAAAAAATTGAATTTTTACTCTCCCACAGAAAGACTGGTTATTGCATTATTGAGAAACAGGGAGTACAATGGTTGGGGGTTTAGACTTAGGAACTAAAATACCTAAGCTTATGCCCCCAACCTCTCCATGACCCATTTTCTTCACCTAGAAAATGTGGGCCATTCTGAGAAGGGTAAGAGTGGCAACGTGATCAAAGTCATTTAGAGTTGTTGCATCTTGTGGAAGAAAATGTTCTTTGTTCCAAACTTTGGCTTCATTCTGAACCTTCCAAAGGCTAATTAATCTTGTATACATTCAAGGGCAGGGAATACCTTTTAAAGGCTGGAAAGAGTTATTGTTTCCTGTGACAATGGGATGACTTCAAAGTAATCAAAATTTCATTTTAAGAATGTTTACCACTGTCATTTGGAAAGCAGCTGAGACCCCAACCTTCCAATGAGAGCCCCCAAGTGAAAATTTATGTTCGTGTTCAAAACTCCGGAAAATAAAGGTTGATAATTGAGATTCCGGTAGAAGCAGGATGAACAAAGATGCTCTAATTAAATTCTGCATATGAGTTAATTAACCCATTTATGTGTTTCCTTCCTTTGTTTGATAAGGAAGGCACAGTACCAGCATCTGTATGTTTGCAACCAATGTTCTGTGTGATTACACACACACACACACACACACACACACACACACACACAGAAAGAGAGAGAGAGAGAGAGAGACACCTAGAACCCTGTGGAAATAGGGGGTACACGCTGTGTGGTCTCTCAGACATGATTTATCTGTCCAAGGCTTTGCTTCAATGTGATATTTAGCCCTGGAAAGTTGGTACATGTTTGCTTTCTGTGCATAGCACAGAAGTCATCCTGCTTCACTGTGACCACTAATCAGATCTCTCTCCTGACAGGGTACTTCAGATAATGCTGTAGCAGGTAAACAGAGCTACCTTGAAGAAATAACCTTGGAGCCTCTGTCCTGCATGGACAGCCCTCCTGACTACTGCTCAATATGCAAAGGCTCTCCTTGTTTCTCTGCTCCATGATTGGCAGGCAGAGAGAGTATTGCAGGAGGAAGTGTCCCCTCGCCCACCCTAGCCATGTGGCAAAGGTATTTGCTTCCTTGGGAAGGAAGTGATTTATCTCCATGAGGGCAATGTCTCAGCAGTTTACGTGGGAACAACCTCTGGGTTTGCAAGCTTGTGGTGTGTGTGTGTGTGTGTGTGTGTGTGTGTGTGTGTGTGTGTGTAAGAACAATGTCTCAGCAAAGTCTGTGTGGGAACAGCCTCTGCATCTGCAAGCTTGTGTGTGTGTGTGCGTGTGTGTGTGCATGCACACGTGTGTGTGTGTGTGTGTGTGTGTGTGTGTAAGACAGCAGGAGTGGAAGTCTGAGAGATTTTAGACCCTGTAAGTGAATTGATATCTAGTTCAAAACATTGTACAAAGGTCCCATTTCTCTAGAATTAAGAGTCTGTGTTAGCAAGGTCTTTATCATGTAAACAGCCACAGAGATAGGAAAGGTCTTATAGAAAAATAGGTGGGGGAAGAAAAAGGGAGAAAAACTGATTGGTGGGTATAGAAAGAAGGAAGGCAAGTAGGGACATCTTTACCGACCTTCAGGTGAGAGCATTTTGAAGGATCTGCTGCTTGTCATGCTGCATGTTGGTATGTTGAAGAGGTGAAGACAGGGAGATCAGGAGTTCACGGTTAGCCTGAGCTACAAATGTCTCAGTGTAATGGTGCATGCCTTTAACTGTAGCACTTAGAAGGCAGAGATAGACAAATCTCTGTGAGTTCGAGACCAGCTTGGACTACCCAGTCACATTTTGTTTCAAAACCAAACAGCACACACCCACACACACAAACATACTGTAGTGCTTCTAGTTAAAGACGGGTATTCCTGACTTTTACTGAATTGCTATATAAATTTGAGAAAAAAATATCTTCCTTGGAGAACTCTGTGAACTGGTGAGTTACTTTAGCCGATTTCAAGGTTAATCTATGTATGTAAATAACTGTTTTTTCGTAATTAGATGGCTATAAAAGTTCATGTCACAACCGTTCATTTGTTTATATTAACACGATACTAAACTATAAGATGATGAAATTCTTAACTGATGAAATTAACAACTCAAGAGGTTAATTAAGAGATAAAATATCTGAGTAAATATGTTTTGAGTATCAGTCACAGTTTTAGACTCTACTTGATATTGCACAGAAGAGTGCTAATCTAGATTGAGAATTCACACCAGAAACTGCTGTCCTCAACACACAAGAATGGATCTATTCAGTGTGTGATGCTTATCTTCCAAGGGCTAGAAGATATGAATGGATTAGCAACTGAGAGTCCTTGCAAACCTCTCTGGATGAACAATGGTCACGCTTTAGGAGAGTGGTGTCTCTCTATGTGCACTGATTTTTCATCTATAATGTGAGCATGAAATGCATTCTTTACTTACTTGGGGTGATTGCTATGGAAAGGAAAAGAAATAGTAAGGCTATTTTAGATTTATTTACTTTTATTGATGTGTCTGAGTGTGTTTTATTTGCATTATATAAGTGCACCACATGCACATCTCTTACCCACAGAAGTTAGAAGACAGTGTACAATTACTTTAAACTGTAGTTACAGAGGGTTATGAACCACAATGTGGATTCTGGGAACCAAACTTAGGTCACCCACAAAAGCAACAAGTGTTCTTCACCACGGAGCGATTTCTTCAGCCCCAGAAGTGGTTTAAAGTTGTGGAAGCTCTTTGAGAAGTTTGGCCTGGAACGGAAGTTTTAATAAATCCACACAAACATCTAGTATTCGTGTTCATGAAT
Source organism: Microtus ochrogaster (assembly GCF_000317375.1). Classification (NCBI taxonomy): domain Eukaryota; kingdom Metazoa; phylum Chordata; class Mammalia; order Rodentia; family Cricetidae; genus Microtus; species Microtus ochrogaster. The sequence continues at coordinate 3,967,753 of NC_022016.1, forward strand.
ACATAACAGACACTGCATTGAATATGCTGCAGGAGGTTTTCTGAGCTTTGAATGTGTTTGCCTGGAGACGCCAGCTTGTAACAGCACATAATAAGTGTCCTCTGTGGAGTGTAACCTAGGTGACACTCTGCTCATTAAGCTGCACCTGTGCTCTCACAGAAGGGAGTGTGCAGAGAGCAGGACAGCGTTCCACACACGACAGCCTGGTAGAACGGCATCACTGGAGCCTGTCTGCCCTTCAAGATCAAGCTAAAGTGATCCCTTCTGCACATGCCTCTCAGACTCCTGCTACTCAAAGCAATTCATTCTGCCTTGCCTATGTAGTTATTTTATTTTATTTCTTTAGTATTCCTTGCCTTCCTAGTCTCTTATCTCTCAGTTCCAGAATTCTGATCCTAAGCCATTCCTCTGATCAGATTCCCGCCTGCTCTATTTTTGTTTTCTTGTTTTGCAATGCTGTGTCATATTAATATTGGCTCTCTTCTCCCTCTGACCTCTTGTCTATGCAGTCCCTTTTGTTTGCCCTGCTCAGGCCCTCCAATCCATAAAGTTGCAGCTTATGTACCACTTCCACAGGGAAGCCTTTCTGATACCAGATAACTTCGTTTTACCTCAACAGAGCAGTTATTGTGCTACATTGAAACTGCTTGTTGAAACATTTGTCTCTCCCAGGGAGAGTGTCTCAGCACCGTTCCTAAGGACATTTCAGAGTTTATAATCCTTGCTGTGGGCTCTACCCACAAGGAAGCATGTTTAGCAGTGTCCCTACCTCTACCTACCTGACCATGGTATCATCTTCCCTAGTCATGGCAAGCGAGAATGTGTCACGAAGAACAAAATTCTCTACTGGACCTCTCTGTTAGATTATTCAAAAGGCATAAACACTGTATTCTTAATTACTATGTGGTCTCATCTCCCAGTGTGGCAAATATTAGAAGTACATGGCATGAGTGAATAGAAACTCCTATATGGTCCTTGGAGAATATGTACATCAGTAAGAAGATTGATTGTACAGCAGGCTTTGGTAGTTCTGAACTTGTGACTAAGTGGACTGCACCAACAAGGTGCTACTCACTTTGATATATGTCTGTTTGTCTGTCCTGACAAGAAGCCAACCAACTTGTCCAGACTGTTTCACATACACCTATCCGGGCTGCCCTACCCACAAATTTTCCCTCTACAGAACAGAAAAAAAGGTGCTAGCTCTTGGAGCTTCCTGCTTCAAAGGCATTTAAGCTTTTAATGTGAATCCTGATTAATTAACAAGGGTGTAGGACTTGCATGCATTTCCAGCTGCTTTTATCTCTGGGAAAATAGAAAGCTTTTTGGCAGATATTTTCTGTCCACTCTCTAGTTCAGCATTTCAAAGGACAGATTCTGATGGGCTAAGCAGGTTACCATTCTGTGGATGTATGAAGGGCAATGACTAGTAATTAAGGGACAGGCCCCTGTGTGTCAACTCAAGGGGAAAAGAATCAAATTCAATCTCAATTTCATCCACAACTTTTGTGTCTAAACTGAAGGACTCTGTTTGGTGTTGAAAGGCAGAAGTCAGAGAGAGATGGGTGTGAGACAAGAGAAAGCTAAACTCTGTCAAATATCTTTTGGGTACTCTTCCAGCTCATTCTCGTAGGCAGCATAATGAAATTTTACAGAAAGTGAGCATAGGACATGCTAAGTATATGTATTAAAAACTTGACATGTATATAGGACAATCACTGGGAAATCACCTATCAGATTCTTGCCTAGGGTCCTTTGTTCCCACAGTACACAGGCATTATCCCTCATTCATGCATACCTATAAGAAGAGAACAATTAAAATCAGCATTCCTGTCACCAGGCATCTGGTCGATGTCTCATCCACTCTGAGTCTCCATAGCTCCCTTTACTTGTACTGGCACAGCTCTCATCACTAAGTTTTGGCAAGCAGTATTTTGTTCTTCTTCTCAAGTCAAGTATTAGCACTTAGCACTTGGGGACTTTTGCTTTCTTGTTGAATTATAACTCCTTAGTGTTTCATATAGGTACTACCACAGCATAAGTTATAATAAATGCTTGCTGAATTTATTATCTACTAAAGATGCAGTGTGGTGAAATTACTAGTTGTTTCCTACCACAGATTCACTTAGTTATCCCCTTTATTTAATAACATAATTTTTCTTTTTAACTTCAAGGCTTTATCCATAACTAAATGGTTAAAAAGCCCCCTCTAGATTTTCTGACATTAATTCAAATATTTATCTACATCTGGCCCGTGGAAGATAAGCAGGAGCACTATCTTGTGTTTTGGTGATGCCTTCTTTTATCCTGTCCTGCTGTACAGATAGCGCCTGTGATATCTGGAACTGACAGTCACTTTGAACTATGAAGACCAGGCCCGCCTCTTGTGGCTGAAGCAGAGCTACAGAAGTAATCCAGATCCACAAAGACTACGGAATTGATGAGAGAGTTCCTTCTTATCGGTCTCTACGTTTGCTTTATGTGACAGATAAATGGATTTCTGTCTCATGCTGAGGCTTGTGAGGCATGGGACATGAATGTCTCATACTTGTGCTGACCTCACTGCTTCAGAGGTCAATGGACATCTTTTCTTCCATTCACAATTTTCTCCCAGTCTTCAAATGACCATAACTGCAAGAGAAGAGAAGATAAAAGTGTGCATCCAAAGGTGAATCACAGGAAACACAGGACATTCTCCTGCAGGAGATGTCCTTGACCATGGTCTTAAACACTGACTGGATTTGGAATCTACAGAAAACAAGTGAGGTTGGAATGAGGTCAGAATCAAAAATTGAAGGAGACACTTGGTACAAGGTAAGAGACTTTTTTTTTAACACACTTCATGAAGAAAGCTAGTTGTATAATACCCATGAGCATGGGTCTGTAAAGAGAATGCCTGGCTTTAACTCTTAGCTGAGGACTAACTTCTTTGAGCCCCAGTTTTCTCTGTTAAAAGTGAGGATGGTAGATTTTACTATCATGGGTTATTGTAAACATTAAATGAAGTTATAGATTAAAAAGGGACAGAACAGTTTCAATTTCAAATGAGCACTCCCTAAGTAACCACACCTACCATCTGGGAAAAGTTTGGAGGTAAATAGTCAACCAGCAGAGCCACGGAGTCCAGATCAAAAACTGTGGAGTGTTATTAAAAAGCTGGCAAAGAGCTTCTGTCAGTTTGTGAGCAAGAGTTGGGGTGACATCATCAGAACTGCTGCAAGAGTCTTTCTGGGTCAACATTTGCCATAGTATTGTGCCTTTTCTTCTGCTCCATGCCATCAGCAGCAAGACCCAGGGACCTCTCACTCCCAGGACACATAAGCCCTTGGCAACTTCCCCAGGCTCCTCCCTGTCTCCACAACTCCCCACATGGTGACTGATTTGGGCCAACTTGGCTCTTTTGCAGGGCTCAGGGGAAGGGACCTCTGAACTCACAGCCCATTGCCCAAGTTCTTCCCCTGAACTTTGTTGAAAGATGTAATTCCTCCTGATCTCTCTGTCTTGGTGGACTGATGTTGCCAGTACTACATTCTGACTCAGCTCTAACATACAGGCCAGTGACTGCATCAACCTGGGAAACTTGAACTTTTCTTTCCTTGGTAACAATGGGCATCATGCAATGTTCCTATGAATGGGCAATTGCACTGTAAGCTGTAGACAAGATTCATATGTGAAACCCAGCCAAAGGCCTCAGTCTAGAACACAGGGCCCTAGAGGGGTAGAGAGGTTAAAGATGAATGTGATCACTGTGATCATGGAGATGGGCTCTAATCTGTGCTACTGTAGCTTTTTGAGAACAACTCTCTCTCTCTCTCTCTCTCTCTCTCTCTCTCTCTCTCTCTCTCTCTCACACACACACACACACACACTGTTTTCCTCTTTCCCTCCCCTTCCCATCATATGTAACGTAACATTAAAGAAAAACCCAAACTAACACCTGGACTTGACTTCCAGCCTCCAGGAAGGTGAGCAGATAACTTGTTTTATCTAAGTTGTGCACCTTGTGATACAATGTGGGGCCCCTCTGAAAGACCATGCACATATAGTTGCAGTGAATTGGTCTGCTACTGCTTGCACCTAACTTCCAAGTATAGAAGCAAAGGGAAGGCAACTTGATCCTCTGTTGACATCTCAACATTAATCTCCTAGTCTTCTAAACCAGTTGATAAAAAAAAAAAATGTGTTAGATGTTGTGGTACACTGTCCTGGATGACAAGTTCAAGGTCCAACAGCTACTCCACTGTGACCATTTCGCAGTTTTGAAGAGCTGCTTCAGCTCCTCCCACCACACACACACAGTTCTTTGCCAACTTAACATTGTCTTGATATTTTAAGAATCTTCTTAACCGTAAGGTATCTGAATATGGATAAACAGTGAGACACAAATCACAACTATAGAAAAAAATACTACAAGTCACACAATCTCAAGAAGGTGGCAGCTCTTATGCAGGTAAAATCAGAAGGGAGAAAGGAAATACTCCTTCCCTCCTCAGCACATCACCCTAAACTACATTGTGGTTTTCACTTGATTTTTTTTTTTTTTAGAAAGATAACATGGGAAGGAATATTCATGGTGGGAAATGTGAGGCTCTGGCCTGACAAGCATAATTATTGTTGTTATTTTGAATTTCATTAGCGCTTTATAACTGCAAAGCCCATTTGGTGCGTAATTTTTCCCTTTCCTTCCTTTCCGTTCTGCTCTATGTTCCCACCCCTTTGAAAATTCCATCTTTCCCAAGAGCTAAATGGAGGCAGTCATTTTAACAGAAATGACAGATCAGGAGCAGAGAGGGGAACTGTGTGTGACATGAAAGCAACCAATAGTAGCCATGAAAATAGCAGGTAAAACTCGGCCCTGGGCTGTTGGGGCATGTCTGTGCTGAGGTGGAGTATACTGAGGTCATCAGTGCTCCCATCTCTTGCTTTGTTTGCCCACCTCCAAGAGGAAGCCAAAGTGGGAGAATTAACAAAAGCTGAGTGCATTTCCCCCACCTTTCTATGGGTGACTTTAACATGATTTCATCACTTCGAACTGGGAAGAGGTGAGGCTTTTGTCATGGAAGAAAGCCACCTTTGTCCACAGGTGCTATGTTACAAAGACTAGACAAGTGAATAGTTCCTCTCAGTTGTATGTTTCTGCATCACACATTACCTAAAGCACAGTGACTTGAAGCAGCTATTTATGATTATAACTTATATGTTAGTGGGATGGTTGGAGATTGACTGAGTGGGCCTGCGCCTATGAGTGGTTCTGTAAGCCAGTCGGAGATCAACCTTAGGATGGGATTTGTCATGACCATGATACCCAAACTAGGAAATCTTGGCTCTGTGCATCCTCGTCCTCTGGGACTGGTAAACTAACCGTGGCATGCAGTTAGGTAAGTGGGTGGGATCACGCTCACTGAAATGTCCTTCATTAGACAAAATTGTTCACATGAACTTCCATAACACAGCCCCCATACCTAAGGCTCAGGGAACATCCTGGAAGATGTGGTAGAAATATTGAGAAACCCAGAGGACTTGGAGGCTGACTACGAGACAGAGTCATCTGGATATGCCAGGAATGCTACACCTGTAAACTCCCAACAACATAGCTGCCTGCGGAAGACCATAGTCGCTGACACATCAACATGGATAAGAAAAGTTCATAAGGCCCAACACTTAAATGAAGGGCTAGACATTCAGTGACTTCAAAGGGAAAGATAAGCAGTTTTCTTTACAGATGAGCCCACTGATAGGTTGTTCAATCCTAAGCTATCATTCTGAAACACATGCACTCATAGGCAACTAACTGGACTCAGAAAGTTGTGTGTCCATTGTATATGTCCATCTGTATTTCTGTGTATGTGTAGAAAAGATCATGAGATTGAGTGGGGGGGCATGGGAAGGTGGAGAGGGGATGGGAATGGTAAAGATATAGTGTACCTATGAACAAAATTTTCAAAAATTAAAATTAAAAATGGACCAGATGGTATATGCTTTACTCTTTTGTCATTGTGACAAGAAGAATCTGCCAAAGCAAGCTAATGACAGGATTTATTTTGCACACATTCTGAGAGGGTACAGTCTAACATGGTTGAAGAAAGCACAAAGGACTTTATGCAGCAGAGACTGTGCCACAGGCAACCTCGTGTCTTGATAAACAAGAAAGTAGAGAGATCACATCTGAAGTAGAGCTCCCCTATCCGGAGCCCCCTTCCTCCTAACATTTCCACAATCCCCAAAATAGCACCAGTAGCTGGGACCAAGTGTTCAAACACATGAACCTATACATGGCATTTCACATTCTAATTGCATCAGGTGATATTTTAACCAGATATTTTTTTTGTTCTTGTGATGAAACATATGACATAAACAATTAAGAATAAAATGGGGGTGTGGTGGTTTCAGAGGTTTCATTCTGTAGTTCTTGGCTTTCTGTACAAGCAGTGTAGAAGACTTTTATGGACAACTGGAAGCAGGAAGATGTAGAGATAAGATGTAGTCCTACTGGCTCTGTTTCTCATGTTGGGTTGTCTTGCCCAGCCTGAATACAGCGCAAAGGGCTTGGTCTTATGGTAGCCCAAGGGAGGCTTGCCTCTTTCTGAGCAATTATGGAGAACAGGTGGACTCGAAGAGGGCAGAAAGAAAAAGTGGGGAGAGAGTGGGAGGAGAGGAGGGAAGGGAGGCTGTTGTTCAGATATAAAACTAATAATAATAATAATAATAAAGATACAGTACTACAGTATACATGCTTAGTGAGCTATTTTGCTTTGCTTAGTCCCACCACCTTACAGATTCAAGGTCACTCCAAGGTGAGGGGACCAAGCTTTAAATATCTGGGCTTTTGCGCCTTTGTGGGGGAGTATTACTTAGCCAAACAACAATACACAGACAGCTCCAGATTAAAGACATGATTTAATAGTCTCTACTGCTTTTTAAGAAAAGTCTGTTAAACTTTTATTTCATGTGTATGAAGGTTTTTCTAGCATATATGTATGTGATTTGTGTCCACATGGGACAGAAGAAGGTTTGATTTCCCCAGAACTGTTGTTAGAGACAATTGTCCTCTGCAATAGCATCAAGTGCTTTTAACAGCTAAAGCCATCTCTCAACCCCCTACCTTCTGGTTCTTTAGTATGAGAAATGCAAAGTCACATAGCAGAGGTTACAGAAGAAGGGAAAGGTGATGTTAAAGCATAACAGACTAGCAGTACAAAGAAATACGTAGGTATATACCACAGTGTACTTTTATACTTTCTGTATACAAAGGGGACCATCTTTACTCCTTTTAGCTTACAGAAATTTATTTAAAATTCTGAAAAAAAAAATTATTAAGACTGCTGAATAAGCACCAGACCTTAGTTTCAAGTCAAAAGACCATCTCAAAAAAGAAGCAAACTTGAAATGGCATTGGTATGGGTAGACATATACAATGGCTAATCTGTTTAACAAATGAATAACAGAAAGTCTGCTTAGTGAAATAATGACGTAGATCATAGTTTGACTCATTTAATTAAAGATGAAATATTATCAAGGCATAAGCTCAGCACCGAGACAGGAGGATCTCAAGTTCAAAGCCAGACTTGACTACTTAGTATGACCCTGTCCATAAAACAAAACCCCACACAAATGAAAGGAAAATAGTTCAGTGGTTAAGGCCTTTGTCTCCAAGCCTTGAGATTTAAATTTAATCCCAAGACCCATGTGGTGGAAAAAAAGAACTAATTTCCAGAAGTTGTCTTCTGACCTCAACTGACCACACACACCATAAATAAATAAAACAAAAATTATAAAAATTGTTTTTCCATTGTTAGCATATTTTATATTTGAAATCTTAATTTTGACACTAAAATTTAAAAATTGACAGCTTTTCACCTCGTTTATTAAATGTGAGGTTATATGCTGAATTAAAGCAATTTTACTAAGAAAAAAAAGAATATAATAGACTTACCTGAATTATACAAGTGTGTGTGTGTGTGTGTGTGTGTGTGTGTGTGTGTATGTAGGTCAGTGTGTATCACAATAGACATGTGAAATTCAGAGGACTACTTGCTTGTTTGTTTGCTCTCCTCTTTTAAATGGAATTTAGTTTTAATCAGCATACAGAATAACTGGTCTGCTCATGGCACTTTCCCATAGACTTAGGTGGAGCTGACCCTCCGCTCCTCTCTTTCCCTTCATCTTCAGGTAAAAGCGTTTCCCCCTTTCACTATGTTTTGTTCATCTATTCACCTCTTTGCTCATGTATTTATTTTTTATTTTAAAACAATCTTTTCTCACTTTACATACCAATCCCAGTTCTCATTCCCTCCCCCCTCTCTCTCCTCTCCCTCTCCCCCCACCTCATTCCACATCCACTAGTCAGAGAACATAAGACTTCCTATATGGGGAGTCTTAAAGAAAACCAAGAAAAAACAATCAGAGGATGATTTGTCAGAATCAGTTCAATCCCTTCACCGTGTATGAACCAAATATCAAACTCAGATCGTCAGACTTGGAAGCAAGAACCTCTACTCACTGAGCAAAACAGCCAGCCTCCCAGCTTGCCATATTTTAAAGGAGTTCTTTTCTTGCCTTACCATGTGAGTGAGGAAAAAACACAAAGACTCTTAAACGCTAGAAACATTGTTTTTGTTTTTGTTTTTTTTAACAATCTTTTATAGTTTGGGTCTAAAGGCCTCCCATAAATTCACATTTTCATTTTTTTTTTTTTTTTTTTTTGTGGTTTTTTGAGACAGGGTTTCTCTGTGGCTTTGGAGCCTGTCCTGTTACTCACTAAGTAACATTTCTTACTCTGCTTCCTTGCAACTTTTGATTATAGTTTTGGGTTTTATAAAGTGATCATCCTTTTGGCAGAAAGACTACACAAGATTAAATCCTAGGTGCTTCTTCAAGCAAAGAGTATCTTTTTTCTTAATTTTAGGTTCCTTGTGTATAAAATAGCAGAGCAGAGTTCTATTTTAGCACTATTGAAAGGGCTAATTAAGATGGGACTTCTCCAGCATTTTGTACACTACCTGCCATGTTAGGACTCAGTAAATGTCACTATCATTACTGTTGTTACTAACATACTGAACGGTGTGCACTGCACACCTCATCATCTTTAAGATGCACAGTGATTGGAAAACAGATCCCAGTGCTATTTGTCTCCTCCCAAAAATGTCTTCCTTTACAACCACTCTCCTCGTTAGGGTCTGTTTGAACTTCAAGGAGGTATTTATCAAAACTTGGCAACATGCCCCAATTTATTTTTTGGACCTGAAGGGTGCTATGATAAAGCCATGTGTTCTTGCAGAGTATCATCTGAGGCCTGTGAAAGTTGTCTTTTCTAATAGTTTTTTTGTCCGAGCCACCTGCTTCTTCAAAACACACACAAATAAACAAGCATTTCATTTAATAGGTAAGTACATGCCACATGCCGAAAGTTTTACTGCCCAGTGACTGCTGTCCAAGACAAGGGAGGTTGGATGCACGCCTGGGCTCTTTAGATGCTTTCCGTGCCCTAGGAACCTCAGCCTTCTGGTTCTGGCTCCTGCTGTTACTCCTGTTCAAATGAAAGGCATTAGCCACAGGCTACCTTAACTGTATCTCTGGAGTGGGTGATGGGAGATGCAGGAGAGTGTGACCCAAATGCTTAGTCATTTGGAAAAGCTTCCAGAAAAAGACACAGGGTGATTTTTATCTGAGTTCAGACAGAGCCCTGATGAACGTTGAGGTCATTGTCACATCTATATGTCACAGATCCAGGTTTATTTTTTCTTTCATTTTTCTTTTTTTTAATTTGCAGCTGATGATAAATTTAGACTCAGGAAGCTGATAGCCTCTTTGTAATTGCAGAAAGGGACAGAGGTAGCATCAGCAATCAGACAATGACCAGCCAATGCTTCTTCCAGTGGCTTGTGATGTCACCCTCGGGCAGCGTCTACTAACTCATTTTCTTCAAATGGATGCAAATGCTTCCCTGGGATTTGCTCTTACCCTGAGATAATGGGAATCAGCAGCGAGAAAGGGATTCTTGTGCTCTTTTCTGTCCATTATCACTTCTCTGATTACTTTGGTGCCCTCGCATATGATTCAAGGATAATCAGCCTTTGCACATTGACTGCATTATGAATCCTTGCTTCTGACACTCAGATCACCAAGACATACCAGAAGCCAAGTCTAGTATGCTATCACTGAATACCCTGCTAGTAATACAGTCCTTGACGTAAAATTACTATTCAATAAATCCTCACTGCACTAGTAATTGCCTTCTCGCCTGCATCTTGATTTGTTCTCTAGGGCTCTTTCATCATTTTCACTAGAAAGGTGCCTTGAAAGTTCACAATTAAAATAGGGTGAATCAGAATGTAGCTTCAAGAAATTCAGCGAGATTAGATGGGAGTTATGATGCTGGATCAGGCGCAAGGATGCTATGCAATATAATTATCCCCCAAACTCCTGACGGAATAGCAATCAAGTGTTTTTCACTCATATATCTGCAGGAAATCTGGGCTAATCTGTGTTTAACACTGACTTAGTTAGGCTTGGCTCCAGCTTTAGGTTAGGACTAGATATGTTCTCATGCATATCACCCTGCATGAACCAGCAGGCTAGTCACAGCATGCACAACTCATGCATTTTACATCATGCCCAGTGCATGTCACATAGTTATGCCGAACCTGAGTAAGCACTGGAGAGTTAAGAACAGGAAGGAAGTAAAAACTTGCTAGCTCAAACAAACAAATACATAGATAAAATATAAATCATCACAGTCTTATTTACAAATAGCATGTATGACAGAAAATACTAAATGTGATAAGACACACATATTAAATTCAAAGCATAGAGTGTCTAAAATTTAGGAACAAGAAGAGATCCTGAAGGATTACTGCCTATCCTTGCTGCACACTCACCCGAGAAAATAATCTATAAAGAGCTAAAAGAGAACATAGGGGATTTAAAAAACAGTAAAAACACGTGTTAAATTATATTTATTTGTGAGTGTGTGTGTGTGTGTGCATTTGTTTGTGTGCATGTGTGCAATATAGGGCATGTGTGGAGACCAGAAGAAAACTGGTGGGGGTCAGTTTTCTCCTTCTACATAGCTTTTCCAAGATTGAAGTCAGGTTGTAAGGCTTGGCAGCAAGCCCCTTCATGCACTGAGCCATCTAGTTAGTCTATACTTTGGAGAAAATGGCCTCTAAGCAAAAAATTAGTGAGAGAACAGACCAGAAAGGGTCACAGAAGATCCAAAGAAATAAAATTAATTAAGGAACAATAGCTGGGAATTAAACTTATCCAAAAAAAAAAAAGTGCCTTGGCAGGGTAGGTGCTGGGCAATATATTAGTTCCTAAGAATCTCCATAGTTGTCATGGAAAATGAACTACCAGTAGGCTAAGGTGATAAATACCAGACATTATACTTTTTTCAAGTATTATTTTTTCTCAGTGAATCTTTGTGGGCATCTCAAACTCCAGACTTAATGCCACAGCCACAGTATATCTCCTCCTTCTGCTGCTCCCCCCTTTTCTGTCTCCTCACCTTGAGGGAGAGCTTCTCTTGCCTTGCAAGGCGATGGTATCTCTGGAGCTGCAAGAGAAGGTCACCTCTCAAGCTGCAAAGGGAGGACACCGCTGCAGCTGCTGACTAGTTGCTTAGTTAGAAGTACTTGTTACTGAGGGTCCAAGAAATACTCTTACAAGCCCTGGCCCACATTATATTAAAATGACATTAACAGTTGGAGTTGCAGCTCAGTGGTAAAGTGCTTTACCAAGTATATATAAGACTCTGAGTTCAAGCCACCACGAAAATGAACAGACGTCTAGTTTATGCAGGAATGTAAAAATATCTGACTTAGGGGCTTGAGAGATAGCTCAGAAGTTAAGCTCTTCCTTGCCCCAGTCAGGAGGATAGTCTCCTGTAATTTCAGCTCCAAGGGATCTGACACCTTCTTTTGTCTCTTATAAGTATCTATGTGGGTGGTGCACACACACATGTACACACACACATGCATATAAATAAAAAATTTAAATAATATGTGGTTTGAATTAGATACTTATTTTCAAATTGCAAATTAGACACAATGGATAACAAACACGTGCATTTATTCATTTATTTAACAAATATTTTGTCAGGAGAATCCTAAGAGTTGAGAACACGGCAGTGAATGGGACAGGTAAAACTATCTTTCTCTTAAAGCTTCCCTACATTTGGACATTGGAAATCTGTCTACAAATCTGTGAATCAGCTCTGATGGGGAAACTCTGATCTTTGAAATGATGGAGAATTAATGAAACTTTTGATATAAAGAGTTCTAAAAGTGCCCTCTTAGGACATCTCTGTAAGGTTGGACACAAAGGAGAAAGCGAGCACTGATCTATTCTGGCACGAGAAGCTGAGGCATGTGGCTCAACATGCACTTAGCTTGTTTCTTCATCAGGATGATGGAGGATAAGTGTGAACCTTATGGGGCTCATGTGAAGACAGAATAAGGTATTGTTTGCCAAATGCTTAGCAGGATGCTGCCACACCCAGCGACTCCTTTCTGAAGGAGAGACAAAGGAAAAATTGTCATTAATACAGTGAGATCCATGCCATACACCAAGTATGAGTGCTTAAAGCAAAACCAAGGGTTCTTGCCACAGCCAAGGACACCAGAGAGGCCTCTCAGGGGAATGATGGGAGATGATGAACACATATTAATCAGTACATTTGTTTACTTGTTCACTCATTTGTTTATTGAGAATTTCATCCATGAATATAATATAAGATGATCTAATCTATCCCTGCCCCTTCCACTTTTCCCATATTGCCACCACCATGTTTCGTTTCCAATGTCATGTGCTCTCTTTTAAACCCCCTGAGTCCATTAAGTTCTGTCATCATGTGCATGGATGTAAACCCAGCCACAGGAACATGGAACCATGCAAGGTTATAGGGGCCACATACAATGAAAACCTCCCCCAGTAGCCACCATTTTCAGTAACTTCTCAGTTTAGAAGTAAAATTTACTAAGCCTCTCCTCCGCCTGTGCTGGAATATTGTTTGGTCTTTCTCATCAGGTCTTGCACATGCTGTCACAGCCACTGTGAGTTCTTGTGTGCATTGTCCCTGTCAAGATCAGAAAGCACTATTTCCCAGAAGTTATTTCTAATTCTGACTCTTACAATCTTTCTACTTCCTCTTCTACAGTGGAGCCTTGAGGAGAGGGATCTGTAATTTGACCAGTTGTAAAAGTAGATGGAGCTGGAAATAAATGTTCTGAATGAAGTGAGAACCACGTGCTGTCTCTCGTATGTAGATCCTACCTTTAAGTCTTCATATATGTTTTTTCAATTGAAGTACACACTTCTTATGGTTAGTTAATTTTTCCTATTATTCCTAGAAATTACTTTTGTAAGAACTTTAAGGTCTTTGGTATGATTCTTCCTGTTTATGAAGAACCATGTTTTCAATGAAACACTCTACCATGACATCAGGGTAGCATTAAAACTTCAAGACAAGCCACCCTATAGCAAACACACAGCAAATTCCAAAGACAGTAACAGCAAATACTTACTGATTGTAAAGTTATTGATTATTGATATCCACTAAACCCTATTTCAAGCTTGTACTCTCTAAGCTCATTTGTCTTTCTCAGAATCCATAAAGGGTGCACCCTTTTTATTCTTGAGTCAAATGAACAATGTTCAGAGATAGAAAAGTGTTCTCCTATGCTTAAATAGGAAGATTATCACAGTGAATATCTGAACTTAGAGCGTCAGCCTTATAGCAGAATCTAGGAGCTTATTATGTTCCATGGTCCCATTGGCTCTAGGGTGAAAGAAGCTGGGTAAATGGAAATTGATGCTAATTATTGCTTTTTGTGGTTTTTGTTGGTCTATTTCTGTTTGGTTTTGTATTTATCTTGATTTTAATACCAGAGAAGAGTGAGTGAAGCAGCAAACAAGGCCAGTCATTCTTTGATAAAGAGGCAAAGATGAAAGGTCTTCAGACACATGGGTGATCTTTACGAAAGTTGTTCTAAGTAGCTTCCCTAGAATACAAAATTTGAATCAATAAGTACTTGCTTCAACAAGGAAGATATAAATCAGTACATCCTATTGGTCAGAGTCAACAGGGTAGAAGCAATTTTGAGTGGAGATAACAGATTGCATTCTCTCGGTAAACTAGCTGGGGGGCCCTATGGTGGAGGAAGACTTCATTGAGCATAGCCATGTTCTGCAAAGGGTAATACCTCGGCAGCTGAGACAGGGTCTATTTTAGCTCTGTATACTCTGTGTGTTGGGTTTTTTGTGTGTATGTTGTATGAGTATGCATGTGTGTGCATGTTGTATGTATGTGTGTTTGTGTTATATGAACATGTGGAGGTATACCTATTGTGTACATGCATGAAGGCCAGTGAAAGATGTAGGGTGTCCTACTCTTTTAAATCTTACCATATTGCCCCAAGACAAGATCTGTCACTGAGTCTAAACCTTCCTGCAGATCCCAGGTTGGTCCGGGGAACATCTTGCCTCTGCCTTTCCATCATTGGGGTTACAAGTAGACATTTCTATTCATGACATTTTATGCAGATTCTGGGGGTCAAACTCAGGGCTTCATATTGGCATCTAAGCTCTTTACCAACAGAGCTATCTCTCCATCTTTCCTACTGATCTTAACTTACGCAAAGCCATTGTCTCCAAAAGACAAGGAGCATTTAAAAAACATATATCAGACTATGCCATCTTCTCTTTTAAAATCACCATGACATTTTCCTTAAATTAGAATTAAATTCAGATTCCTCATCAAGACCTACATAGCATGAATAATGAAGGCACATTCATTTCTGAGTATTATTTTAGTCTCTACTTTTCATCCTTCTTAATTCTTTACCCATACTAGCATTAAAAGCACTGCCCCAAGCTCTCTCAGGGACCCTGCCTATTGTTTCTGTTCCCTTAAGTCCCTACTCCTTTGCCTTAAGTCCTACTTATCCTTCATGTCTTCTCACTGTCGCTTCCTGAAAAGTTATCTGAACTTATGTTTCATAGAATCATGTTCTTGTTTAGCACAACACATTTAGAAACATTCACACATGTGTTTCCTTTTCTATTGATCTCTCTTGTTGGGGTTGGAGCCAGACATAGAATATAGATTGTGGGGCAATATTATACAGGTTTCTCTCTCTCTCTCTCTCTCTCTCTCTCTCTCTCTCTCTCTCTCTCTCTCTCTCTC
>NC_022016.1:3983036-4008296 GCF_000317375.1 Microtus ochrogaster
CTCCCTCCCTCCCTCCCTCCCTCCTTCCCTCTCTTCTCACTATAGTCCAGGCTGGACCTCATATCAATCCTTTTTCTTAAGTCATCCAACGTATATGTATTTTTTTTTATTTTGCATTTGCTATTGATTCCAAGAGCTTAAATGAGGACATGGAACACTTTAGACTCTCCATGGGAATACTTTTTCACAGTGTCCCTCATGCCTAGAAATGTTTTGTGGTAGCATGACACAGAGCAGAGGAAGAGAGGCAGGCAAGAAAGAAGAGAAGAGGCTAGCGTTTAACTTGTTTTTCTTTTTGTCTCTGTAAGCTAGAGCCTACGTCTGAAAACAAAAAATGTGCTTGAGATCGGGGAAGGGTGACTTCCCATAATTTTTCTTGAATTTCACCATAAGCCTCTTAGAAGGGAATGGAGTGAAGCTTCAGATTCAGAGGACACAGAGAACATCCAGAATCCCAGCCTTGCTGAGTCTGCAGATTCTCACACAATAGTCATCAAATAGAGTTCGGTAAGTGGGTCAGCAGCAGCAGTGGCCTCTGCCTCCCTGAGAGACATGCAGGAATGGTCCTGAGAGTCAAGCCCATGTTAAGGTCCTTGAGGTAGCAGGGAATAAAGGGGGAAGGGTGTCTAGATTTGGAGGTCAGGTCATTGAGATCTAAGAGACTGTAAAAAGCCCATCTTAGAGTCTCACCTCAGGCCACCAGCCAATTAACACCCACCAACAAAAACGAGAATCATTTCGTTCTTTAGATGAAGAAAAGATGTCTTCAGAGACAGAATACTTGTGTAAGGTATCAAGGCTGCCAAGTGGGATGGGTGGAGTTTAAATCCTGATTTGCTTGTGGCGAGAACTTTTAGACATTACATTAAAATTGAAAACAACATGCATACAACAGTCCACAACATCACTGAGTCCTCAACCCTAAATAAGTCATACATACAGCACTTTGTAGAAAATAGCCAGAGAACGGGAGTGGGGTTTATGAAACCCTGCCTTCTGGATATATGCCATGGCCATAGCAATCATCAGCACATAGCAGCTGGGAATGAACTGCAGCAGACATGCACAAGAATTCACATGAAAATGGGAGTGGCACGAGTGAGAAAGAAGGGGTCAGCAGTGCTGTGGAGGTAATGGGGAGGGCTATGATCACAGTATTTATAGACACATCTGAAACCGACAAAACGTGAAACAACAACATTGAAATGTACAGGATTTTAGAAGCTGTCTTCTCTTTCTCTCCTATTTCATGTTTACAGGTTTACTAAATGGCACAGTGGAAACACAAACCCAGTGTGTTCTTATGCAAGAAATTGTGTTTCTAACCTGTAGGCATGCATTCATTTATCTATTCAACAATCTTCATTGATAGCCTCAGTGGCAAGAATTATAGGATTATCACTTTTATGGAAATGATAATTTAGCAGAGAGCACAAGACTCCTGACCATCCCTGCTATATAACACTCTTAACTCTTGCACTCAACTTTCTCTATACACCCCAAAGTTGGAAAGGTTTTAATTCATTTACATTGCCCAGCATCTTTCAAAGCCTGCATTTTCTGTGTTCTCAAATGCTTCACATGCAAAGCAAGGTTTTTTAAATCCCAATTTACAGTCTTTCAAGAATTCTATGAGAAAAAAAAAATAGAGAGCCTGTCTAACACATAGCAGGCACCCAGTCAATGTTGTGGAAACAATGACCAGATGCTGATGTTGTTTTCTGTTCAAAATATAACAATAAAAATCATGTGCGGCAGGAAGGAAAATGGCCCAGTGAAGAGAACATAGCAGAGAATAGAGCTTAAAGCTTACACTTTTCATCAGCAACATGCATTTGAATGCACCAGGTTAGGAGTTCACCTTGAATAAATACAAAGAAGATACTGCAGTCCTCCCCACCACTCCCAAATCAAACAGTATCTCAGAAAGAAAAGACTCCAGAAAGGAGGAGTCCATGAGACCCAGAAGAAGGACTGTGAAAATGCACCAGGATTAAGATTTGTAAAAAGAGGTCCATACAAGCATCACCCACTAATGTGCTTTAATGATGAGAGATTTCAGGAGTAAGAGAGGAAGAACGTGGATAGGTCAAATGATTAAAGAGACAAAGAGGTACGGAGGTTTGGGCACAAGCAAATGAATGATAGCTATGAATTAAAGATGAGTGGGCTAGGATCGGGAAACACGAAAGAATGAATGAGGACGGAGAGACTCACTCTCAAGCAGTACTGTGAGGATTCTGACTGCAAGAAGGATGGGAAAGAATCTCTGTAAATCACAGAACAAGAAGGGGGTGGTGAGAGGCAGGAGGGGGAGGGAAAAATAAGATAATAAATTTGAGAATTGTTAAGGGGAAGAGTAAGAGAAGTACTGAGCTGAAGCAGAAATCAGTCAAACAGTTGTAAGTGGAAATGAAGAATGACAATGGTGATTAGAACAGCCTTTCATTTTTCACAAAAGAGAAGTTGGAGACAATGGTAAAAGTTTGCTCTATATGAGATGTAGCAGAGATGGTCTGAAAATGGAAATGAAATGGAGAAGGAAAGTAACGCGACAGAGGTCACGGGGGGGGGCAGATAAACAACTGTGTGCCAGCAGAAAGAAGCCATCACCACTGTTAGGAATGACTGACTATGTGCCGGACAGTACAGGTGCTTCCATCTGCACCTACTACCTCATTCTGCCTCTTCGTAGGTAAAGAATAAAGCCTGGACAGAGTTATGAGTCTTGACCAAGAATTTAGCCAGCTAGTGAGTAGTAGAGAAAAACAATTTGAACGCACAACACCAGGAGAGACCTCTGTCGATATAAGGAAATAGATAGCAGCAGCAGATATATTTATAGTGATCGAAATTTGATCCAGCAACAATAAAAGGAAAAGTTCCAAGATTGACAATAATGCTGTCATTGATCGTAAACCCACTGATGGGGCTGGGCTCAGCACAGGCCTGACGCCCAGGGGAGGCTGAAGGGAAGGAGAGGAAACAGGCTTTGCTCACTGATGAATGGAGACAAAGTGCTGGGCGGGGCGGGGGGGGGGCAGAGCAAAGCAGGATTAGAAGGAGGAAGTGAGTTACCCAGAAGGCGGTGATGGAAACCAGGGAAAACAAATGGTAGAGATTCTGAGCACAAAGGGGGTTGATGGAAGACTGAGCTCAGACAGAGCAGAGATAGAACCTGAGATAGTAGTCCTTTGTCCTGAACTGGGGTTTATTTGTGGCCCACTAGTCATCTTGAGGCTTAAGGAAGAAGGGATATTTTTTAAAAATTACTTGAATCGTAGAAAACAGGGAGGGAGAGAGAGAGAGAAAGAGAGAGAGATGGAAGGAGGTAGTGGGGATGGGCAGATAGAGAGAAGTTTATTATAGAATTTTAAAAAACAATGCTCTATTCTATTCTCTGTAGATGTATAGTTAATTGCTATTTTGAAGACTGTCTCACAGTAAATTCAATAAATCTCCCATCATTTCTGGCACGATACTTTGAGGGTTTACTCCCTGGTGATTACTGCACTGGCTTGGATGTAGACATAGTGGCAACTAATACAGCTCTGATATATTTGCGTGTGTTAGTCTTTATGCTTAAGGATGTATGAATGAATGGATGTGGGTGGGTTCTTGTGCACATGTGTTTAGGTACCAGAGAACATACTTGGGGCCTCCTTCTTCAGATGCCATTTACCTCCCTGTCACTCACACACATTTTTTCCCCAGATACTGGCTTGTAGCTTACCCAGCAGACTAGGCCAGTTGGTTGCTAAGTCCCATAGATCCCCTTGTATTTGCCTTCCCAGCACTGGTATTACTAGAACATGCCAGCATGATTTGTTTTTTTATATTCTTCCTGGAAAGTGAACACCGGTCCTCATACTTGCAAGGCAGCAGTTTACTGACTGATCTTTTCCCCCACCCAAACCCACATCTTGGTATATTAAAGTTCATAGTCTGGTGAGAGAATTCATACAGAAACAACAATAGGGAACTGACTATCACTATATTGAATAAGTTTGATTAAATATAACTGTGCTAAACCATAAAAGCATGTAGAGGTGGATAACAGGCTGTCTGAGGGTCATATTAAATGACATATTCGATTGATTGGCAACTAGGGAGTGAGGTTGGCTAGATGAAGGAAAGGGACTGCTCTGTAGGCAGAGAGGAGTCTATAAAGATGCTGGGTCCAGGAGCTTGAAGTACTTAGATAACAGACATGAGATTTCTATTGGGGGCCAAATGGTTGTGATGAAGTTTCCTCGACAGGAGACTGGAGGAGAGAACAGCAGGTAAGATGTGTACGATGATTGGATTTGCTTGTATCATTAATGAGAGCTTCATAGGTGTGAGACGATTTCCCGTGCATGGTCTCATTTAATTCCTACAATGACGCTGGGAAATGGGGAGTACCTTGCCCATTTCACAAATGAGAAATCAAAAGGTCCAGTAGATTCCTTTAGGTGGCCTGACCCAGTAGGTAGACAGCAAGGCTTGTGTATAAGCAAAGATTCCCTTCCCAGCCCCTGGTTTGCCAACCACCCCAAGTAGTGTAAACAGAAAAACTGGAATAGATTTTGATACATGATAAAGAAAAGGGGGGGGGAGATAAAATCCTTAAAAGTTTACCTATATAGGCAAATGTGAAATACAAAAGATGAAATAACAGGAAATATTTTGGAGGAAGAATGGAAAGAATGAAAGGCAAATGGAATTTTAGATTAGCAGAGTCAGAAATGGAGGTCTAGGGGACCTTAGGTAAGAAAAAAATAAAACATTGATGTAATAAAGCTAATCAAACCAATAATAAAGTGAATCGAGGGTAGAAGGAAATAGAGTGACTGCATGGAGAAGGAGCAGTGACCACCAACTCCAGGACAGGCATTTACAGATGGAGGGGCTGCCTGCAACGTGTGGGGGGGAGGAGGAAAGTTGAGGAGTCAGATACCTCTGTTTCCTGCCTCTTGGAAAGTGAGATTAACATCAAGTTTCCCATCTTTCTTAATCCTTAACTGTCATAACTGTGAGTAAATTGTAGATGTTTCTTAGGCCATGTATCAAAATAATAATTATAATTTATTGAGCACCCACCATGTGCACGACAGAGATTATCATTATAGTAGATACACCTTTATGGTAGTTTCTGGAGTCAGGATCATTTGCTCTGAAACCCGAATTCATTTCCTGCAGTCACTCTGGGTTTGCCACTAACGTTGGTTTTGTGCTCTGTGGCCGACTTTTATGCATTGTCTTCTTCCTTTCTCTCTTTCTCTTCCTCCTTGGACTTTCTACACTACCCATGATAATGTTTGCCCTTGCTGCCCTCTGTTTCTGCATCCTATGTTCTCGGACAGATGTCTGGGTTCCAAACAACAGAAACTAATTCTGAAAAAATTAAGTAAAAAGACAATCCAAAGTTCTGTGAGATTAGATCACACAGAATCACCAAATGAGTCCATGGCCTGGTCTAAGGATCCCTGATGGGCAGAGCACAGATAAAAATCACAACCTAGAACCAGTATGGTCTTTGTAACAGCAAGCACACTATGAATCAGAAGGAGGAGCTTAACAAAGATTTTCAATGGTTTATACCAAGACACTAGGCTCCATACAGTGAAACTCATTCTACAAATAATGAAATCTGTATGTAATTCCCCCAAAGTTGACACTTTGGCCCTTGTTGGATTCTGTGTGATGCCACATTCTCTCCCGGAATCTGGAGTAGCTCAGTTTGATTGGTAGAGTCTGTATCACTCTAAGGCCCAAGCCTTAACTGCCGGGGAGGTTGATAAAGTGTCTAGAAATATTTAGATTCTTCTTGCTCTGTACCTCTGACAGCAAAACACTTTCTGATGCAGGCTAAAGATCCGTTTAGAGAGAAAGCAATTGCATTTGGAGCTTTAACCTGCAACGCCTACCAGACGCTGGTGGCTTCACTCCAGTGCTTGGCACCCTCTCTGAGAAGCTTTCCCTGATTTTCCCAAATTGCGATCATAAGACACCTCTCAGAGTCTGCCTTTTGGCCTGTCTGCCTGGGTACCTGAGATGCTTTTGCACAGGTATCTTCCCTGGACCTCCCACATCCATCACTTTTTAGGTCTCTAAAGGCAGTAGTTCTGTTTATCCATCACCGAGTGCCCATAAAAGTGCTTGGTAGGGTATTTGTTGGTGAATGAATGAATGGAAGTGTTCGTCTTGTTTGACAGGCCTTTGTATCAGAGGCTCAGAAAGGACTTGCACAGACTCTGCCTTACATAAGGGAGCCCTTTTTTTCCTAGTGTGCACTTCTATAAATGGACTATGTCAGCATATTTGAAGAAAGGGCCATAGAGAATCAGAAGGCCCCGTGGCAGAGGATAGTAGTGGATTGTAAGGGCACAAAGGGGAGACTGAGGGAGGCAGAGCGTCATGTCTGGGGAAGTAAGTGGACTGAAGCAGGCATCAAGAGGCAGGAACCATTTAGAATTAGGGGACTAAAGGCTGGATGCCACTCTCTACCCCTTGGCTTCACAGGGGAGGAATCCTTATAAACCTCAAAACAGAAACAGACTCTACTTCCAAGGTCATTAAGGACAATCGAATTTCACAGAAACAGGCTAGGTTTAGAAGCTGAAAGTTCGAATCCAAGTTTTTAGCCAAGCTACCTTAGAAAGTTTCTTTACTTCTCTGACTTCCTCATCTCAGTTTTCTTACCCATAAATTGGAAATAAAGACTCCCATCTCACTAGATTATGGTTATGTATGAAGCTTACATATCCACATGTCTACACCCAGAGGAGGAGCAGCACAGACCTCTATTTTCCCTGTGCTTTTAGTTATCTGCTTTTATCCAAAGGCTTAGACAGATTTTAAAAATTGTGAAGGGAGAAGGAAAGAGCAATCCTCGTGAAAGCTAAGAGGGAAGAGTCAGAAAAGGAAAAGTTAGGAACAAACCTGCCAGTGCTAAGACTGTAGTAAGGTACAGGCGGCTGAGCCAGACAGAGGAGGAAAATGGCTCATAAATTATAGGAAGGAAGCATTTATGAGATTAAAGTCAGCGCAGAGAAGAAGGAAATGGGTGCACAGATGAAAGAGAACAGAAAGAAGCAAAAAGATGAAGAAAAGACTAAATAGTCAAAGCAGAGTCACTATCATGTAATGCAGGCTCAACTCCTGAAGAGGTGACGGCTCCCTTTGGGGGCAGGTCTGAAGTATCTAGGTTAGAAACTGGACTCATCCCAAGGCCACAGGGTGCAATATTCAAAGACCCAGATTTACAATTAAGCTCTGATCTCCAGGAAAGTGTGTGTGTGTGTGTGTGTGTGTGTGTGTGTGTACCATTAGCAAATTTGGTGAGTGAACAGTCCTTTCCTGTGTAAACTGGGAAAGGACCCAGAAGCTTAGGGAGCCAGGATAGGTCTCTACCTAGCACCCTTTTCAGGAATTTCTCACTGAGAGAAGAAGCAGCCAAACAGAGCTGCTCCAGGCTTAGAGCAGGGATCCAAAGTAAAAGTGCCTGAGTGGGCTGCCTGGCATGGAGGCAGCTGGGTACCAGAGCCGCCTAGCTGAAGTCAGCAGCTGGGGAGGGTAATAGGGAATGAAGTTTAAAGCTTCTGCATTCACTGGCATGTAATGCAACAACCCGGACCTGGATGGAGGGCGCAGGTGGTGTCCTAGTAGTGAGATCGCAGACAAGTGACTGTGAAGGGGGTCCTGATGCCCACCAGAACTTATTTCACACGCTACAACTGGGTAAACACGAGAGAAAGTTTGCTTGAATATCCTGAGGCTCTCCTCAACCTCTAGGAGAGCAAGGCCTTGGTCAAGACTAGGTTAAGGTGCACCCCTAGGTGCAGCCTGGGGTTTGAGACGAGGAAGGGGTGAAGCTAGGACAGCTGAGTTGACCTAGGATGGATTGGAGGCGACACAAGAGGGCCCTTAAGTGTTAAGAATTTTAGAGAAAGGTGTTGAAGCTGAAAAACCTTGTGCAGGAGCCAGAGCGGGGATCCTGGGAAAGGGGAGGGAGCTACTGGGGCATGCACGAGGCCGGGCGGAGCCTCCAAAACGCTCAGAGTCCGCCAGGGGAGCAGGTGAAGGGGGGCCGGCGGCGGGGCGCGGGGAGGCGGCGCGGGGGGGCGGTCCAGGACCGATCGGGAGGCGGAGCCCAGAGCTGGGGGCTGCTGGCTAGTGGCTCTCTAGGCTCCTTAGCTCGGGCGTCCTGGTTCGCTTCAGTGTCCGTCGTCTCCACCGCTGCTTCTTCTTCCTTCTTCGCCACCGTCGCCACCGCCCGCAGCACCGCAGCCCCTCCCGCCATGGCCGCCGCCGGAGCCCGGCGGAGCCCGGGCCCCGGCTTGGGGCTTCGGGGACGGCCGAGTCTCGGCTTCAACCCGGGGCCGCCGCCGCCACCGCCGCCGCCGCTGCTATTGCTGTTTCTGCTTCTACTGCCGCCGCCGCTGCTTCTGGCCGGCGCCACCGCCGCCGCCTCGCGGGAGCCCGACAGTCCATGCCGGCTTAAGACCGTCACGGTGTCCACGCTGCCCGCCCTGCGGGAAAGCGACATCGGCTGGAGCGGTGCCCGTGCCGGGGCCGCGGCCGGGACGGGAGCCGGAGCCGGAGCAGGAGCCGCCGCTTCCGCGGCCGCCGCGTCCCCGGGCTCCGCGGGTTCAACTGGCACAGCTGCGGAGTCTCGTCTCCTGCTCTTTGTGCGTAATGAGCTCCCCGGACGCATCGCGGTGCAAGATGACCTGGACAACACAGAGCTGCCCTTCTTCACCCTGGGTAAGGGTAGGTGCCACTCACGCGGAGTCGCAAGGAACACAGAACCCCTAAGTGATGCCAGACTGGTGGGGGCGCCCTGGGGATCCCCGCTCCAGGCTGCCCCATCTGGGTATGCAAAGGGCAGCGAAGGGGCCCCGAGGGCGCACAGGTGGTTGGGAAGGAGTGTGGGGCAGGAGGTCCTGGAGCGCGCGCTCTGGGAGCCCGGGGGCGTGCCAAGGATCCCGCAGTGGGGACCTGGCCCTCCGCTTCGCAATCCGTTTTTGAGCTCCGCCCCTTGCATTCCGGACGCTGGAGACACGAGTCGCTCGGCGTGCTCTGACCAGAAACTGAGCAAGATAGACCCTTGTCCTGACGCCAGTTAATGGTCAAGCTGAGCACTACCCCTCTGGACAGCTCCACTTTTCTCTGGTCTCCGAGTTGTGGATTCTGCCTTTCCCGTGGGTTTTCTCAGGATCATTGCAGAGTAGCTACGTGAATAAGGAAAGACCCAGTCCGGGAAGGCTCTGCTTCCATATGGGCTTGGTGACCTTGGCTAAGTCGCTTCCCCTCTGAGCTTCGGTTTTGGCCTTCTGTGAATTGGGGCTGGAATCGACTGAGTAATGTTTGAGGACTGGGTCTCTGAGCCCAAGCTCTCCACTTTTACATTCTCCCTTCATCCCCGTTATCCTCATCACCTTCTCCCTTCTCCATTCCTCCTAGTTGAGAGCAAGCTTGTCCTTGCTGTTCGCTTACTGGGCTAATAATAATAAAAGCAAGAAAAAGGACAGGAGAGGAAACTGATGGGGGTAGGGGGCTCAAATAGAAAAGTTAATCAGAAAGTTCGCCAGCAGCTTGCCGCCTGCTGATTCCCGGCGCGAATCCCAGAGGAGTCGGCCCTTCCGTGGAGCTGTGGGAAGCGCTGCTGATTTCCCACCCGGGTAATTGATAGCTTAATTATCTCAGAGAGCATTTACAAAAATGTTGTTCCCCTTAGCTCTCCCGCGCTCGCTCTTCGCTTGCTCTCTCCTCCCCTCTTGGGGGCGCGGGGCGGGATTGGTTGTCGGAGTCAGGCCAACAACAGTGCGGGAGAGGCGCCAAAGGCTCGCATGGAAAAGCTTCTCCAAGATCCTTGTTGTCTGGGGATCTAGATCTGGTTCCAGTGTCGCGAAGCGGCGGGCTTTAGCGGTTGGTATTCTTAGGAGCCAGTCCGGAACCTCCGAGGTTAACTCTTGGCTTTCCGGAAAAGACCTACACAGTAATGGACTAGACTTCACTCCCCTGGGAGCCCTGATGTTTTAAAATCTACTTTGCAATACCCTCGCTCCTTCCCTTTCATTTTGGCTCTTTGGCATTTGAGCCAGCAACGAGGGTCCCCGTGCCTTTCTGACTAGCTGTTACTTGAGTAAACAGCTTTCTGTGGAGATTTCTGGAGGGGGCAAGCAGGAGAATCCCTGGCGGGTTCCCTGGAGACTTCCTATGGCAGTGCCTCTGGAGTGTAGCATGTGACACACAAATAAACACAGACACACACACACAATCTCTCTCTCCTCCTCCCCCCCCTCCTTCCTTCCCTGCCTCTCTTGTATCATAAGCTAAGCACTCATAAACACATGCATACAAACTCTCAGTAGCCTTTCCCATGTGCACCCAGGGGCTGCTCACATTCAAGGAAGGTGGTGAATAAGGGTCTAAGTGGAGTTCATGAAGGCACTAAGCTTGGGGTGTAGGTCTCTTCTCTCAAATATACAAAAACTGTCCTCACCACTCTGTCATGCACCTGCCCCTCCATCCCGACATAGCTCTCCTCCAGATAATATAAGGCATAGCCATTCAAGTGAAGGAGACAGAATGCTGGCCCCTGAGTAGTGCCTGAGTTGGCATTCAGAACTTCAGAGCATTCCAGTTCATCAAAGATGTGAGAATTAAGTCCAGCTACTTATACAGTTGCCTCAGAATTCCTGGAGCTAGCAGTTCTTGCCATTTTTAACTTTGGCTTTCAAGTGGATGGGCACCTCAGTAAGAGTCAAACAAAGCCCTGAGCTGGAAGTCTTGAGTGCCTTAGAATAAGCATGAGAGTCCCTGGTACACTCCATTTGGAGCCTTTTCCTGATACACAGGCCGGAGCTGGGTGACTGGGGACCTTCCGCCCCTGGAGTAGTCAGACACTTGCCTCTTTGGCTGCGCTAAGCTTTTTGGGTCCACGCTGTGAATTGGGCTCCCATCACCACCCCCGCCCCACCCCAGAGTCCTGCATTGGCAGCTCAAGAGCTCCCGACAGGGATTTGGCTAGCGAGGTACTCAGCAGATGGCAGGGTATAGCAGGAGCTGTGTAGGGAGACGTGGGCTTTTTATTTGTGTTGGTCTTCGAATGTTTGCGTGTAAACATGAAGTGCACAATGAGCTCTTAGAGGGCCAGGCTGCCTGGCAATGAGGGTTTCTGACAGCACCAGGAGGGGGTGGGCAGTGTGAATTATTTATGACCTCTTCATTCCCAGTGTCCTAAGGCAGCTCCATTACACCTCTGGACCTTTATTCATGCTCTCTGATATTTACTTCTGGCCAGTAAGACTATATTTTCACCATGACTTTGTTCTTTTAGGGAGGGGTCATAGCTGTGTGTACAAAATTGGGGCTCAAATCCTGCCACTAGTGGGGAGTGTGGAGCCACCACTAGGGTATAATAGTGCTTGGCAAAGCCCTCCCTGCCATAACTTGGGTCCTGGACTCAGGGTTGTTGCTTGCATTTAATGTTACAAAAATACAAAAATTTAGTTGGGGCCCTTAAGGTATGTCTCTGCATATACCATCTATTATTCTTATTCTTCAAAGCCATCTTCCCTCTTTCCACTCTGTCTTGTATTGGTAATTTCTGAGATTTTCCATTTGAATCCATTCCTTTTTATACCTCTCCCTCTCCCACAAATCAAGGCTGCTTTCTGTAAATTGGAACTCATGTTTGGATGTGGAGGATCCCCAGGTTCTCATGTGTGGGCCTCTTATTTTGAATCTGATTGTGTCAATGGCATTGACAAAGTAAATTTTTCCTAAAAGTGATCAAGGAATAGCAAGTAGTTATTGAATCTTTAATGTCATGCTGAGAGTTTTACTCCTGCCATGTATTATTAATTCATACAAAATATTATGGAGAGTGAACTACTGTTATTCCCAGTTGACAGATGAGGAAACCTTCTGAGAGATTCCTGTACAAAGTCACACTGTGGGAAAGTGCTGGAACTGTAAGGAGGATCCTTGACTATTGGGTCTTCTTGGCGATTGTCAAGCTGGCATCCCGAAGAAAGGTTGCTGTTGATACAGGACAGGTACTAGGTAGAGAGACAATCTCTGCATCAACAAGAAAAGAAACTAATTCGCAGGAATATCCACTATGCCAGAGAACTGAGTAGGAGGGTTTGAAAGTGATACTTGAATTAAATGATCAAGTCCCAGGACTGAGGACTGTCAAGGGCATGCTGTTTAGCAGCAGATGACTGTGGAGATGATGTAACATCAGGGAAGAAAGATATCTCTATAGACTTAAAGACTAGACTTTTGGGGATACTTCTTGTAGCAGAAAAAAAAATAAACTTGAGCTACAGTTCACTGAAGATTGTAGAAGGAAATTTGAAGAGAACCTGAGTGTTAAATATACCAGGGGAACTTATTTAGTGCTAGGCTCTAGTAATCTCTCACATGGCTCACTGTGACCTTGAACAGGTCATTTTCCCCTCCAGATATGCAGTTCTTTGTGCTGTAATATGAGTGGGTAGATGAGCCCTAAAATAATCCTGTGGTGTAAGGCTTCTGTGACCTACTCTGTCATTTCTCACTTCATTTGCCTTTGCTGGTTACATGGGGGTGTTGGTGGAGATGTATTGAAAAAAAAAAACTGGTTTTGAATAGGAACAAGAGTTAATGAAGGGCTTCTGAGGTCAACCTGCATACCACAGGGTCCTTGTCTGCCCCTGGCAGCCCTGCAGTCTGCTCCTGCATTTGACTTCCATGCCCAAGCATAGGGAGGTATAATCCTTTTTTCTCTTTATGATTAGAGTCTGGCCAGACTGTTTACTGCCCGATTCAGCCAAAGAAGACAAAAAGTGTCAACATTTGTGAATAATTTGTCTTACTGTGTAAACCTGATAGGAGCCAATGTAATGTACAGACAGTAGGAGTGTGAAGAAAGAATGATCTTTGAGTATATCTTTAAATGCACCTCCATTTGTAAGTCTGGCTGAATCCTGATGGCCAGTCCCTGAAAAGATGCCTTTTTCAAGAAAGTGATCAACTTGGGTGGAGGAAAAACATACACTATGAAAATGCCCAAGTGATCCATCCAATGGTCAGTCCAGTGAAGGGTTTTTTTTTTTTTTTTGGAAGTCTTCATAGGAATTGATACTCAAAGGTGGGGTAAGGGACGAGGCACCTAATTGGGGGTGAATGAGAGCAGAGGACTTATTAAGGGAACACTCCGCAGAGGGCTGAAGAGGTTTTCTTTAAATGTCATCAGTGCACAATGAGAAACCTTTCTTGTGTGGGAAGTCTTTTTAAAGAACATCCAAAAAGCAAAGATAGAAAGCAGGGACAGGCCAAGGGAGCTGTCCAGCAGCTTGTGTGCTGACCCCCGGGTTATAGTATAAGCTGGCTGAGAGAAGACAAGGTCACCAATAACCAAGAAACTAGCAGCTTTTGGTCAGGTTTTTGAGAAGGGGACACAGGGCCTTAGAGATTGTCTCTGTATTGGTTTCTGGTTTGATTATAAAGATTCATACCTTTCATTTGCATGAAGGAACAATGCTTACAAGTGTGCTATGTCACCCAATGGTATTTCTGATGCCAGAATATTTGCTAACATCAATTCCATTGTTCAGTTGTGAGAGATTCTGGAATGGAAAAAAGGGAGACTCTATCTCAATATCATGCTATGTTTCAAGCAATGTTTGTATTCCATCAGTCACCAAGTTGATTGTCATTAAATGGGTATATTTGGGTAACAGTCAAATTTCAGTATCTGCCCTGCTGGGATGGGGATAAGTGTAAATGGTGCCTTAGGTTGCAGTGGTGCACACCTCTGTTAACACAACTCTTGGTCTGCATGCTTTTCCCCTTTCCAGTTCCTTCTGTCATTCCCCACCCTACTTCTTTCCAGCTGAAATCTAATGAAACCTATTTAACACTCAAGGCAGAGAAAAATGCATTTCTTGCTATTAGAGAGCACCATGGTGGAGAGAAGGGGGTGGAGTTGTCCCAGTCTGTCAGATTTGGTGTCTGAGGTGCTTATGTGCATGTGTGTGTTGGAGGTGGTGTTGACAGTAATGAGACAGCAGACCTGTGGTAGCTTTGGCAGGACCCAGAGCTTGACTGTGACCAGGCACAGTCAAAACTACTTGCTTCTCATCCCCTTGCATGTTGTATTTTGGGTTTTATCTGAGGTCAGAGGACATGAACATGTGTTCTGAGAGGGGGGGGGCTGGAAATTGACAGTGACCTCTTAGGTGATGTCCTAAAACTGATAGCATATTGTCTTTTTTGATTACAAACTGTTAGAAGGCATTCAACCCACTGTTTCCATATTATATAGCAACACTGAGTCTGGACAAAGAAAAACGCCCAGCTCCAGTTAACACTTCAACCTAGGCTCCTCTTACATGAAGAACTAGTTTTGATGCATCTCAGTGCATGCAGTGTTTTTGAGCATCATAAAGTATGCCAGTCTTTTCTCCTTCCCTGCTAAATAAATAAATAAATAAATACCCTTAAGCAGAAAAATCTCCTTAGGGAAATTGAATTTGTTTCCTGCCCAAGTATCCAGCTGGTTGGATTCAATCTCTCCAAAAGAACCCTATCAGATAATGTATTTTTGTACTAGAGGAGGGGGACCCTTTCCTTAGAGGGTGGACAGAAAAAGTCTGTTCTTCTCTAGAAGAAGGAATGGTTGTATTTAACCTTGGGTGGAGCAGAATCAGAGGCATGCTTGGTTTGCTGTGCTGACACTTTCCCTAGTTCTCTCACTGACCAGCTAGTGGCAACAGAAGATTAACTATAGCTGGGTTTCCCTTCCCTGCAGCAGAGCAAACAGCTTTCTGCCTGACTAGCAGTCAGACAGCAGTGCTTGGCAGGACTTGCTCTGTTTGCTACTACTTGCTGTCTGCTTTCAGTCACTTTTTTCTACTGTCTGTGGGTATTTTTGGACAACAGCATCCAGAAAGAATTCTCTTTTGAATGGAAAAGGTGGGGATTATCCACAGAAATGTTAAGTGCAAGACTGATATAGTCTGCAGTTTCATTCCAGGAATGCCAGACTATAGATTCAGTCAAGTCTGTAGGTTGAAATTTGAGAAAGGCATTGTATTCACAAACATAAGGCTTTAACCTCATGAGGGAAGTACGTCCTCCGCTGTATTGCTACAGACACTGTTGGGCTCAGCAACACTTCTCTATGCTACTGAATTTCTGTAGTCAACTCGTTTATTTTCCCCAAGAAGTCTCTTTTCTAGTCAGTTTATCCTGTCAACTTGATTTTATCAGAAAAACAAGTATCATAATGGGAATGTTCACCTGGCATTTTCTTCTTGCCAGGTTCAGGCTCCCGCGTACTAGTGCAAGTAAGTCCCTTGATCACATTCTATCCGATTATCCTACAAGGACCTTTCCCCTTCAATTTCTAAGTGCTTTACCCCCACCCTTATAAAATCCCTATTTTCCATCTAAGACTGAGTTCAAGTGCCAACTTCCCACTGGAGTTTTCTTGAACCCTTTGCTTCAGCATTGACCAGTCACCATCAGTATGAAAACCATCATGATAGCTGCCAGTCCTGGGAGAATTCCAAAGCATCCGTGACATGCCTGATTGCTCTGGTATCATTGGATATGTAAGAGAGTTGGTTACAAGGACCACTGCATTCAGGAGGCTTCTCTCTCATCTGCATGTGTACATACATGTATGTACATGTCTACTGCTCCAGAACAACAAAGTTAAATAGGATAAGCAAATTCTGAAGTATATGAGAGATGACAGGTTCTATAAAAAGTAAACAAATACAAGAAAAGAGAATTCAGAGTTCTGAGATGAGGGAGTAAGTTTTAATATAAAATATCATAGAGAGAGGAGTTTATTGAAAATGTGAGGTTGGAATGAAGGCTTAGGAGAAATAAATTTTTATCCAAGAAAATCTAAGAAGGAATATCCTAAGCAGAGAGTCATCCCAGAAAGACCTGAATCAGGAGCAGACCCAGGTCATTTGAGGCACAGCAAAAGATGATGAATGCAGTTGCAGTGTAATGGGCAAGCTGGCAAAGAGAAACCAAGTTACACATGGCTGTGCAGGGAACTGTCAGGATATCAGCATTGGTCCCTGTGCCATTGGATATGCATGAGCTTAAATGAAAGAAAACCAAGCTCTGACTTGCTTTTCAAAAGCATTACACTCTGCTCTGTGAGGAGATGGGATGCGAAAAGAAGGACCCCAGAATCCTGTTCATGTGAGAAAGTATGACAACCTAGAGTAGAACAAGAGCATTGTTTATAGCACATGTTTCCTTACCTGTCTTGTGCTACTTTGCTGTGCAGCCTCCAACCAGCCAGCAGACCACTCTCATTTTGTACTACAATGACTATTTCCTTGGCATGGCATAGTGTACAGAAGATCATGGATAATGGTAACTTCATGCTTGCTATATCCCATGTCCAAATCCATACTTGAAAAAACCAGAGAGGTGTTTCAATCACACTTTTCCCCTTAAGGATGAGTTTGAACAGCACCTCTTCTTACAAGGAGCTTTTCTTAACCTGAGACCCAAGAACCATTCCCACCATTGTTTCTAGTACCCTTATCTGGGTTTTGTGTATGGTACAAAAGAGACAGCATGATTAGAAGAAAGAGTGCTGGGTTTGTGGAAAGGCCTTACTTTAAGAGTTTGGAAACCAGGCAAAGCATTAGAACTGGGTATTATGGCAAACAGGAAGGAATTGGACAGTTAAGAAGAAAACATGTTCTGGAATTATCAAGTGTTAGAAGTAGAAAAGCAAGATGTCCTTAGCAAGTCATTGGTGGGCAGACGTCAGATGGTATATGTGCTGACTTGCTAATCGGCTGTGTAATCCTTCTGCTTTAAGAAGGACAACCACCAGGCAACCAGGAACGGGAGGAGAGAGAATCCACTAGTGTCAAGTAACTATCATTATCCTAGAAATAGTGACCACATTCTGACAATGATTGTGCCCCATGTAACACCTACTTCTTCTGCCTTTTTATGTGTTCCACACAGCATTCAAGGGCAAATGTCATTTGCGTGTATCACAGGCAAGCATAAAACTTAGAAACATACTCAAAACTGCATGGCTCATATGAAACTAAACTTGGTCCAAACCCAAACAAGTTCTCTCTGGTTCTTGGGTTCTGCATTTTCTCTGACCTTCATGTCAAACAGAATAAGAGAAACTGTCAAATTAGATCTCTTTGTCTACCCCATTTTATCTCTTGCCACTTCTCATTAGGAAGAAGTTTCAGCCATTTCTCATATAGGTTCTTGGGTGTGCCTGTCTTACCGCACAAGGGAGCCAAGCACCTTGTTTCTGTGCTGAATGTAGCTGACTCAGCATCTCTCCCGCATACTTCCCCCACCACACACACACACACACACACAGCTTAGTGCTTCTTTGCCATGAGCACTGGGCTTCGGTTCATATACCGTGGATGCTCCTGCCACTCATAAATTTCCTTGGGAGGCAAATTACGTTTCTTCTGTGCCTTCTAGGATGCCTCCCTCCTGTTTTATCTTTTGTCTCCCCATCTTTCCATTTTCACTCATGTTCTCTGCTCTTCCTTTCTCCCATCCCTTAGGAATTCCCCACCTTTATGCTATGTGTAGTCGTACAGAAGACTTAATGACCGTGTCCTTTCAGGAATTTGTACAAGTTTAGTGTTGTCTTTCTAGCAATGGCCAGGGCATCTGGTATCTATGATACACAGTTTCTATTTGGCTGGGTGCACTCTGTTAAAGCTCTTGTGCTTTTTAGCACTATTATGTTATTTTTATATTTTATACTTTTAAAATGGGATTTGCATTGGTCAGAAACAATATTATATATTAGAATTCTACAAACATCAATTAATATATGTTCTTCTAGAACACTGGAATTAGATAATATGCCTTTCAATTTCAGGCAAATAAATCTCTCATTGAATTAGCAGAGAGATGTCCATATTCCAAGACCCCATAAGGGCTCCAGTGCAAGATGAACAATAGGTAAGTTTCTCTGATGGGGAGTCAGTGAGCTGAAGTGGAGCATGTACCAGTTTTCAGCATCCGAAACCGGATGCAGACTCTCCAACACACATCTGCCTGAGCCAGGGTTCCCACATGCCATCTCTGTAAACTAGCCTTTGACTGCTTATTCTTAAGGCAAATGGAGCACGGCAATCGTGTGTGTGGTTTTCTGGGATATTTTTCTTTGGTGAACTCTCCATAAGCTACAAATTAGTCAGGACCCAGCACTGTGCACAATTCTTACTTACAGTAAGCCTGTGATCCTCGTGGAAATGCTGAATACCCATAATAGCCCAGCATGTTCTGTGACTCTTTGCCACCTGGGATCTTTGTTGTTTTGTTTTGATTTGATTTGGTGTGTGTGTGGGGGGGGTAGAGGTATGAATAAATAATGAATGTGAACTCCACGTCTCCCCTCCTCCTCTTTCTATATCTGGATTCACTGCCTATGCCTCTCCTCTCCCTCCCTGTTCCTCACTCAGTAAGGCACAAAAGCATGAAATGGCCATTGATCTCTGCCAGCTATGGGGAAGTGGGGGCAGGAGGGAATTCTGGGGTTGTCTGAGGACAGTTTAGGCAGAGAAGCACTGAGACACTGAGGCTAAGGCTGGTGAGTGTTGGAGTAGCAGGTGGGGGATATTCCTCTCCCTTCTGGTGGTGGCTGGCTGACAGAGTCTTACTCTCAGGCATGCAGGGAAGTCACGAGTGGCTTTGCAAGCAGCCGAAAAGGAAAGGAACATTTCCATTAGCAGAATCAGCAGTAAAGAGATTTCCAGCCACAGTAATAGCTGCATTTGGGGGAATCATTTCATTGGTGCTGTGGGCGGAGGAAGGAAGGATGTGGGATGGTAAGGAAAGGCACAGGAGACAGGTGCTTTGCTTGATGATTAAGTGAGAGCCAGGTGCCAAAGGGGAGGTACCTGTTCACTATGGCTGATCCTTTGACCAGCATCCAGGAACTCCCGATGCCCACCATATGGGCAGAGCTTTATCTGAGAGGTCTCGATGAGAGGATTTCTGCCTACTCTGTGTTGTCTTTGTTCCAATTACCTGAATTCCTCCTTTCATGGTTTTCACAGCAGCAGCAGCATCCTCTGGACTCCTGAGATTTGTACATGGAAAAGGGTTAGTTAACTCAGATTTTTCTGAACTTAGCATCTCATATGTGACACAGTCAAACCCAGGCTCTCAGCACAGGAACTTCTGGGTCAAGTGGGTCAAGGCTTGGAAACCTGCATTTCCTCAAGGTGCTGACTCTGGCATGTCTCTGGAGGATTTCTGAGATGCCCTGACTCATGCATGACTTCAGCTGCACTCCTCATGTGCCTTGCCTGAGGCCCTAGCCTCACCAATGATGTGCACATGGTTGAATTCCTGACCCGAGGGTAGGAGTGCTAATTGCTTCCCCCTAGATCACACCTCATCTCCATGTCACCTACAGAAATCCTGGGCATGACCTCACTATTGCTTCTTCCAAGATGCCTTGCTTCTTTCCCTCCCTGGATGCTTAGATCTTCTCCTGGATGCTTACACCTCCCTGGTGTGAGTGCTACTTGTAGCAATGGCAACACAAAATGCCCAACTAAGCTTAGGTTTTAGATGGAGGATGAATTCAGATTTCATGTAAACATGTCACATGCGGTATTTGTGGCATAGTTATGGTAATGTCTCAATAACCTAAAATTTACATATGAATGAACAACTTGTGTCATATTTATGAACCATAAGGCCCACTGTTTTGTTTTGTTTTTTTTAAGTCCTGCTGGGGAACACCTGTTACTATTTGATTTGATTTTTAAGCCCACTTAGCCTGTATATCCCCATCTCAAGAGATCAGTTATCCAAGCTAATGAATTGCCTCCCATCCTTTGCCTTGCCTCATGCTGTTTTAATGTCCTCTAGAAGAAGTCACTTTTGAATGTCCACTTCCACTGCTGTCACCTATGTTCAGAACATGGGCCCTCCTAACATAGTCTTCTCCTGGTCTTCTTGTGTTCTCTCTTTCTTTGTTCATTGCAGTTCATAGCTTATGGACCAAATGCAGCACTATGATTGATGTTGTATGGCTTATAAACTGATTAACTCATCAAAAATAAGAAAAACACTATTTTCTGATACATGATAGCAGCATGAGACTGTGATTTCTCTGACTATAAAGTGTTGTTGGAACACAGTCACGCTCATTAGATTCTGTGCTGCTTGTGGCCACTGTTGCTCTTTGGTGGCACAGGCTGATGGCCACAGAGAGTATCTGGCCTGTGGAGCTGAAAATATTTACTAATTGCTCTTTATAGAAAGCTGGCCACCCCTGCTGCACAGAGTAGCCAGAGGAACCTTTCCAGGCAACAAATTGCTTTTTGCTACTTCCTCGTTTAAAGCCTTCAATTACTCTTAAGATAAAAATCCTAATTCTGCTTCAAGGTCCACAAAGTCTTAAATAATTTGCTTCCTTCCCAGTTCATTGTCTACCATTTTTTCCTTGGCTCACAAAACTCAGATATTACCTCCTTTAAGATGTCCTCCTGAACCAAAGTAGTACCCGTGTTCACCTCCTTCCTTGTACTTTCTATTCCATTTACTTCTAAAAGCCTGGGCCCAGCAGCTTCCAGAAGACAGGGAGGATTCTGTTTAGCCATTTTCTCTGCAAGACCTGAAGTTTAGAACACTGTCTGTAATGGGTTCTGACTGAATTGAAAAGGGCTGCAGGGATTTGTGTAGCCCTGTGGGTAGACGCCTCATGAAACCCAGTCTATGGGTGATGTGGTCATGGACAGCTGGGTGTCTTCTGTTGATACCCATTCTGCTTGATGTTACAATTGAGGCCCTCTTCTCTTCTGGGATGTTTCTGTCTCTAATGTGATGTGACTAAATGAAGTCATCTGTGAAGCTCTTCTTTACTGTGGGCTCCTGCAGGCGTCCTGGAGGGAGAGGACTCCCTCTGAGAGCCGCTGAGGCTGGAACACGGCAGCCTGCCTGAAAAACCTTCCTCCTTTCTCACTTGGCTTCTTTATGGGGCTTCTGAGATCAAACCCTGGGCTCTGAGCCCAGGTGTGACTGGAGTTTCAAGTCCAAACTCACTAATTTGTGAGAGAACCTTCTTCAATTTTGTCCTTTTTAGCTTCCTCCAGGGAGGGAGACCTGAGAAGCTGACCACTGAAAGCAAGCAATTACCAGACTGCCAATAGTGGGCCTCCTACTGTCCCTACCCCTCCTTTTCTCTCCTCTTTGTTCTCTAGCTGCTTTAAAACACCTCTCCAAACTCCTGAGGCCTCTGGAGAGTTGCTCCCCCCTTCACCTTCCTCCTTGTTTCCAGACAGAGAACAGAAGGGCTCTTCTGCCCTCAGAGAGACAGCATGCAGGAAAGCAGGATGGGAGGAGGGGAGAGGACGAGGGGGATCTGGGGAGCAATCTAGGGGCTGAGGCTCTGCACTGGCTGCAGCAAGGATTAGAAACTGTAACAGGTTTGTAAGCTAAGAAGCATACAGCTCTGCTCAGTTTAGAGACAACAGAAGTCTGGTTCTGCTTCTGCCACTGCAGGAGCTCTGTGACTTCAGATAAATGACAGTCCCTCTTTGGGTCTCAGCCAGGATTAAGCAAATGTCAAGAGGCTGCTCTTCTTCGGGGAGCTGGAGAAGAGTAGGTCACATAGGGTATCCTATCCGGAGAAATCATCCAGGCTGCTCAGCTGCTGGAGTCTCAGGTGCCTGGAATGATGCCCAATATGCAGTCGACAGTTAATAAATGTTTGCTGAGAGAAAGAAAGAATAAATGATGAATGGAAAATATGTGTGGTCATACTGTCACTCTCCACTTCTGAATCCATGAGATACATTGCTAATCAATCACTTAATCATGGCTCCAGATTCCTTCCTGATACAAGACCTCATCAGTCACTACCAGTCAATCGAGGTTAGCATGGGGAATGACTTTAATTCACATTCCCTTGACTAAACCAGTTTACCATAGCACCCTAGCCCCTTTGCGTGATGCTTACTCCTTCAGGCATTCAGCAGCCCAGGCAGGGCTGTAGTTGAGGTTTCTATTGCTGTGATGAAACACCATGACCAAAGCAACTTGGGGAGGAAAGGTTTATTTGGCTTGTGTTTCTACATCTTTGAAGGAAGTCAGGAGAGGAATACAAGCAGTGCAGGTACCTGGAGGCAGGAATTGATACAGAAGACATGGAGGAGTGCTGCTTACTGACTTGCTCTCCATCCCTGGCTTTTCAGTCTACCTTTTTCTTCTTATTATTTTTTTGGGAGGGGGGAGTTTGAGACAGGGTTTCTCTGTAGCTTTGGAGCCTGTTCTGGAACTAGCTCCTATAGGCCAGGCTGGCCTCAAACTCACAGAAATCCACCTGCCTCTGTCTCCTAGTGCTGAGATTAAAGTGCTGTGTGCCACCATTGCCCAGCTCAGCCTACCTTCTTAAAGAAATTGGAACAACCAGCCAAGGGGTGGCCCTGCACACAATGATCTGGCCCTCCCATATCATTCAGTAATTAAGAAAATGCTCGATAGGCTCACGTATAGCCCAATCTTATAGAGGAATTTTTTTCAACTGGAATTCCCTCCTCTCACTTTATCCTTTGTCAAGTTGACATGAAATTAGCCAGCATCGACCCTGTGCCAGGGACCTTGGAGCCTGGAAAATGCATGGAGCTCTCAGTCTATCGGTATAACCACATTGGTATGTTCTGATCTGCAAAACTCTTTTTCATGAGTATTTTTAGCATCCTCACATTATACATGAAGAAATAGAGCCATTTGGAGAGATCAAGTCCATTACCCAGGGTCATACAATAAATAGTATTAGCTGCATTTACTTAAAAAGGAAACTTTGTATCACTGTCATGATTGGGTCTCCAGAATAATGATATAGATCGAAGATAGCCTTTAAAAGTAATCATATCAGAATTAGTGACTGTTGAGTACTCAGATCTAAATGGGGTATTCATACCATTTTTCAAGACTAGAGAAACATTGAGAAGAAGAGGGGGAAAGAGTGTAGGGACCACAGGAGGGGGAGGGATACTGTGAGATACTGTTCTCATTATATGGCACAGCCACTGTATTCAGGAAATCACAGAAACTGTGGTTATCTGTGTAAGGTTATCTTGAGAAGCTATTGGCAATTAATGGTTACTGTGGGAAGGAGAATCATTTTCTTCAGTGGTGCAGCCACTGTGAAGTTGTACATGCTTCACTATATTACTCTTGTTCATGTTTATGGGAGCAATCCTAATTAAACTCAGTTATTCTCCTAAAACGAATCAAAACAAAACTGATCTGGCAACAGGAGAGGGGCTTTGTGGGAGGAAAGGAAGGTTCAGTGAGGGTTTCATGGTTATAAGAGGGTTTCATTAGGGGTGAAATGGCCAAAGTGCATTGTACAAATGAATAAAATTATCAAATAGTAAATTAACTTAAATTAAAAAAAGAAATTAGCTATTGCCACAAAAACTACAGTCAGTGCCACCTAAATTCGTCTCAGGTAGCAAGAAATAATGACCAAACCCAATGTGAAGACATGGATGTTCTTAATTTCGTATTTTTTCCACTTAAAAGATTTCTTCTACTACATATATTATATATACAATATATATTTTATTTAAAAATATATCTCAGGAGACATAGGCAGGCTCTATGAGTTAAACTCTACGAGTTAAACTCTATGAGTTCAAGACAAGCCTGGTCTACAAGAGCTAGTTTCAGGACAGTTAGGGCTATTACAGAGAGAAACTCTGTTTTGAAAAACTAAAAGAAAAACATTCATACCTACTCATATCGACTGTCCCCTTTAAAGATTTAATATAGATGTCATGTCCCTGGTTCTAATATCATTTTTTTTTGTTTTCAAAAAACAACTCCTAAACACATTGCATATTCATTCAGTACAGAAACCCTCATTTTCAAGGTGTGCTGCTTTTTTTTTTTATCAACTTGACATAAGCTAGAATCATCTGAGAAGAGGACACATCAATCAAGTAATTGCTTCCATCAGGCAAGTCGTTAGGGTTGCTTTCATTGAGTACTAATATGAGAGGCCCAGTCCACTGTGGGTGGTGCTATACCTAGGAAGGTGTTCCTAGGTTCTACAGGAAACATAGTTGAGCAAGCCATGGCCAGCAAGCCAAAAGAAGGATTCCTCCATGTATTTTGCTTCAGTTCCTGCCTTCAGGCTCCTAACTTGAGTGCCTTCCCTGGTTTTCCTCAGATAGAGACTGTGATATGAAAAGGCAAACCAAGAAAGTTCTGTCCTCCCTGGGTTGCTTTGCGTCTTGGTGTTTAATCACAGAAGTAGAAAGTAAAGTAGGACACAAACAGAATACGTTTGTCCCCCTTACTAGTCTATAAGCTACCATAATTCAACATCATTTTTCTTTAGTAATTATAACTGTAGTAGCTAGTGTTTATTACATTTCTATCCTTAATTTTTAATTTTAACATGAGAAATGCATGCTTATTGTGGCCTTCATGTAATTCAGAAATATTTTTAAAAATATATAACTTTCCTTCAACTTCATCTAAGAGGTAGCTATGGTAAGTAGTTTACAGGGATCGATTTGGAGGAGTTTGCCTGAAGAGCCATTTCTCACACATCAACAAAGGAGAAGACACTCATGTTCACTCTGCAAACTTCTCTCTGGCAGTTCCTGAGTAGGAAAAGACTGTCTTTTGTAGGAATCTGACTTTTTACCTGGGTTCCATCATAAGTCACAGAAGCATATTCTGTTCTGCGGCTCCATGAAAGGAATGCTCTCCTTTTATCTGTCTCTATCACTGGGATTAAAGTGTCCATAACTTACAGATACACTCTTCCAGCACATCACTTTCCCTAAACCACTGCATTGGTACCCACTCTCACATGGCATATTGACACTAGAACAACGGCAGCTGATATTTCTGCTCTGTTTAAAAAAGATTGCATGGCTAGAGAAAGTTCACTGACAATTGAAATGTAATTGTATTTATAACCTTAACTTTACATTTTAATGCAAGGGATACAGTCTTGCTGTAGACTTCTTATACTATAAAAGAAATACCGAGAATGTCAGAAAAAGTGAATCTTTCCTCTGAGCTCATTCCTTAGAAGTCGTGTTGGGTACATTGCTAGAATCCTTTTGGAGATCTTTGCCTGAAGAGCCATCTTAGATGTGGCAACACAGAAGAAGCAACTCATCAACTTCACTGTCCTTAGCTATATAAGATTATCTTGAACTTGCTAAGGCCCCAGAAACTGTCTCTGTAAGTCCTCACTTATTGTATACA
>NC_022016.1:4008396-4022422 GCF_000317375.1 Microtus ochrogaster
CACACACACACACACACACACACACACACACACACACACACACACACTTATTGTATACAAAGATGCACACACACACACACACACACCTTAAAGTCATGCATATATACATTTATATACTGCATCACTTAGCTTATTGTTAATAACCAAACACCCAAGAGAAGCTACTTAATGGAGGAGGGGTTTAACTTAACTCATGATTAAGAGGACATACCTATCATGGTAGAGAAGACATGGTGGCTGAAGTGGCTTAGTCTGTGCTGATGGAAACTTGTGGAACATCTAATTCACATGATGACAGAAAAGAAAGCAGAGAACACTCACAAAAGAATTAGGGTTGATCAATAACTCATAGGCCTGACTCCATGATAAGCCCCACTTCTTAAAGGTCCCATGATTTCCAAAACAGCGCCACCAGCTGAGCATCAAGTACATTTGAACCTATATGAAATACTGACTTATATATGTATATATATATATACACATATGTCTGTTCACAAATCAGACATATATGTACAAGTGAGAAAGGGGGTACTCTGAGAATATGATTCTCTTATCCGGAGAATTAACAGAAAAAAACTGAACTTTTTTGGAGGGGAGAATACCTGACAGAAGGGAATGATTGTCAGGAATTCCTAGAAGAGTATTTGAATATTTAATTTATGACTGATAAAGCCCTTCTATTTCCTTAAGTTTTTTACTTGAGTGGGAAGACAGACTATTTTGGGAGGAGCTTTCTGGTTTAAGGTTGAACCCTTGTTTCTGAGGCCATTTGTATTAGCACTTAGAAAATCCGTTAAAGCAGAGAACCATAAAAAATAATAGATGCACATTAAACATTTCATTTTAATGTGAAATACATAAATGTGCATACATTTGCCAAGTTTGGGATGTAGGCACTGGGTCTTGTTCTGTGTCCGGGTCAGCTGGTTGTAATTCCAGGCCATCTCTCATCCGTAAACCATGCTCATAATGCACTAAAGATGATCTCCAATGTTGGTTTCATTAAAATAGACTAGGTGCTTGCCAAGCCATTCTTTTAGGGTTTTATGATTCCTTTCTAAATCTTTATGGTTGTCATGCCTGACCTAACTCACTAGCAGTATTTAAGTGACTTTGACATTTTTTTTATACAGTAAAATCATCTTAGTCTCACAGAAACCACTTTCTTTGGATGCTCATAAAATTTTAATTTGGACTCTATTTCATTAAAATTTAAAGTTGTAAGAAACCCAATGGCCATAAATAGGTTTGGGAAACAAACTGGATCCCTATGGAGTGTGTGTATATGGGGATAAAACTCTAGTGGTGGTAAAGTCCTTAGAATACCGGCTAGAAAGTGCCTCACCAGTCTGCCCTGTCATGGTCTGTAAATCTGGGATGCACTACCAACAATTATAACATTTGACCGTGCAACATGATGTTCTCGTCTAGAAAGTTTGTTTGAAAATCACACAATTGAGTTAAAGAACAGCAAAAATGAAATCTCATGGGGCTTCAAGAAAGTTTATAATTTTGTGTTGGTCTGCATTTGTAGCTATCCTGGAGGGCAGGTAGCTGACACATCTGCCAGGGACAACATAACACAGAGACTAAGCTGACAGTTGCTGAGGCAAAACCAGATGAAAACTTTGTAAGTATATGTGGTTCTTAGAAGTACCATACAGCAGTCTGAGCCCCTGGATACTGTTTTGTCCTAAACTTTGATGATGAGGAGAGGAAATAACTCCTCAGAGATGAGTCAGGAATTTAATCTCTGGCATCTTAAGAGTTATGACATGCCCCCCCCCCACACACACACCGTTGCAACTTCCCTGCACCCCTGCAGCTGCTCTCTCTCCTCTGGACTTTGACTGGTCTTCTGGAGGAAACTTCCTAATGCTTTCTCTGTCTTTTGAAGAGTAGAACTGTGTGATAGTCATAGATGCAATACAAATCCAAGCTTCCTGGGCTCTCAGGGATCTTCCATACCATTATCTGGCTGTGCAGAGTGAGGTAAAGGCTCAGAGACGGCTTCTACCTTCCTGGAAGTCAGGGGATTGAGACTACTTCATATTGCAGACGTGAAACAACAGACTTAGGTTCTTTCGTACCCAGCTTTTCCTGGTTCCTTACCTGCTGGGAGAAGTGTACAGATGAAGCAGGAGTAGTGGGGGGAGGCTGACAAGAGTTCTCCTGTTTTATGAGGCGCAGAGTATAATTCAAAACTCATTTTGGGAATGCTTCACTCCATAAACTCTCTTCTAGTGGAATGGCTTAGAATTTGTTTTGACTTCTCCAGCACATGTTTTTTTAAATTTCTCTTCAACTCATTTGTCTTGTCCTTTCTTTTTTCCCGACTCTCACCCATTTCTCAGGGACCCTGTCTTGGGGTCTTCTGAGGAGACGTGGCTAGTGAAGGTGGCGTTGCGAGAAAGGATCCTGCAATGTAAGACAATGGGCTGGCAAATGGTTGTGGAGATGCTTGCCTCTCTTGGGTGATTCCTGTGCAAGAATATTGGCTCAGGAAATGACTTCAGGGATCTACATTCTGCAGCAATAGGTATACTTTTAGAAGGCTTTCTTATTTGGGGCAAAACAAAAGTCTTCCATGGCTTTCTACGTTGCATCCTAACAGCAGCTACTCCTTCATTTTCCTGGCCTTTCCGCGGTCTCCTAAAGTACAGCCCCATGCCTTCTTTAAGAGGATACATTATCTGTTGCCTAGTGTCCCCACAAGTGTTTCAGCCCTTGACTTGCATCTCTAATGGCTTCCTACTGTTGATAAGACTAAGGAACCTTCGGTGGCATCTGAGTTCTCCACATACGAACCACCTCAGTGACTAGTCTCTCTCTTCAGTCAAACTGGGCGTTTAACTTCTCTAGAAAAACAAGCTGTCCCATCCATGTTAGGCTGTCTTTTTCCATTCCTGTTAGGACATCCTTACCCAGATATTTCTGCTGTTTGAAAGCTGTTGGCGGAAACTTCTATTGCTGGTCCCTTCCTCCCCTAATTAATTTTTTCACATGTTTACTTTGAAAACTATTTCAAATCAGTTTTAAGCCCCATCA
This sequence comes from Microtus ochrogaster, assembly GCF_000317375.1. Classification (NCBI taxonomy): domain Eukaryota; kingdom Metazoa; phylum Chordata; class Mammalia; order Rodentia; family Cricetidae; genus Microtus; species Microtus ochrogaster. The sequence goes on from NC_022016.1 coordinate 4,011,445, forward strand.
TCTCTGTTAAAATATTGATGCTCATCTTTTATTCACTCGTCTACCTGTCATAGTACAAAACTGTATACTTATGGTGACTGAAAAATTGAGTTTTAGATTTTATTTAATTAATTAAATTTTTTTGTAATAACCACATGTGGCCAGTGGCTTCCCTACTGAAGCACAGAGCAGAGAGTTCAATTGGGCAGCCCAGTTTATGAGATTCTTAAGGAGTGGAAGGAGTACTGGGCTTTTGGTCCTGTTACCTTGAACAAGATCATTTACTAAATGGTTTCCATAAATATTGGCAGAACTGATTCTGTGACAAATGACTGTGTAACCCACACCTACCGAAAGGTCTCTTTTTTAAGCACAGAGCAATTCATTTTCACACGCACCAAGATTTGTTAATAAAAATGCTGCATCGCAAGATTTCATTTGCAAACTCTAGGATGTTTTCTAATCTGGGATATCTTATATTAATCCATTAATCACACTCACCAGTAGGAATTCTAGGCCCCTGATGGGTCATTTCTCAGTACTTCACTTTCTCCTCTCCTCCTCCCCTGCATCCCAGCTACGCTCACTGCAGCATCTGGGCCTTCCAGTAGACATGTGGATAAGGGGCCCGGGAGATTTAGTCCTTTCAAGTGAAGTGCCAGTGGAGCTGTCGGACACGAACACACAGGTTTGAGCTTCCTTTGGTATTTCATGGAAGATTGATGAGTGTTTCTTCTAGAAACACTTAAGCTGTCCAACGGAGTGATGGCATGCAGAGGGAGCACACATGCTCCTCCGGGCTGAAGCTCTCCAACGGAGTGATGGCATGCAGAGGGAGCACACATGCTCCTCGGGGCTGCTGTGACCTCACCTCAACGGAGTGATGGCATGCAGAGGGAGCACACATGCTCCTCGGGGCTGCTGTGACCTCACCTCCCTTCTTCAACTTCCCCCTTGTCCCCACCTTCTCAATTCACTCTTTCCCTTTTCACTTTGCTCTTAAAAGTTTTTCTCTCTGTACTTCCTTTCCTGTGCATCTTCTGTGACCTGTCTTCCTCCCCATTTGTCCTTGTCATTCAGTGTCTATGTGTCCTGTGTCCACCATCTAGAACACAGGCTTCCCCATCTTCTCACTTTATCCAAGACAGCTCATTGTTGATCAACTCGACCATTTCTGCAAGCTCAAACACATTCACACTGTTTAGAGCCAGTGACCCCTTCCAGTGTGGAATTTCAGTATAGAAGATGAATGGACCTTGGTTGAAGGTGGCAGAGACTTATAGGGGCAGCTCACCTTCCTTCTGATTAGAGTTTCTTCTGAATTCTAAGCTACCTATGCTGTTAAACATGGTTCCAAATATCCTGAGTGACCTTCGGTCCTCCATCACCACTGCAAAAATCACTCCCAAAACGCACCTTTCAAAAATACCTTTTTGAAAGCAACTGCTAGTGAAAAGGACCAGGGTGTTTAATTCCTGTTCTGCTAAATATTCAAGATACTTTCCTGGACTCTGATGGTTCCTTTTTTTCTAAGCCCCCTCTGCTGTTTTTGTACTATTGATCTCCAGCTCTTTTTAAAACCTGTTGCCCTCAGGCCATGAAGACATCTCTTGGAGAATTTCAGAAAAAAAATTCCAAGAGTGATGAGCCCTTTTAAGAGAGCATTGCTTTTGGTAGGTGATGTCATGGGGCTTTAAACAGACACAGACAGAGTTAGGTACGTGTCTTTGACTTCTAGACCAGCTTTGTCTACATAGAAAATTCTAGACAAACCAGTAGAAGGGGGGGGGGACAGAAAGATAGAGAGAGAGAGTTTGAGTAAATATGAATGAGAATGAATGCTTCTAAAATTTTAAGCCTTGAAATAGGCAAAAACTATATAGGAATGAGCTGAGACAAGCTAATATATCCCTCAAATATCAATATTCCTTCATTCTGAGCAGAAGAGTCTGATTTTGACCAGAAAGACAAATACTCAATTGGGGTACAGGCTCTAGTCGTTCTTTAAAGTAGCAATTGTAATGAGCCTAGAAAGTTCTGTCAACACTGAACGTGTAAAACAGTACAAATGAATGAGGACATGATGGAACGGAAGACAGTGGCTGACCAAAGTGAGTATCTCCTATGCCTTCGAGAGTGGACTTAAATTTACCTTTACAGCAGAACTGGGAGGGCCTGCTGTCATTCTTTAATATTCCCTCTGTTTTGTTGCATTTTGATGTGTAACACTGTCGCAGCTACTGATTTTCCTCGCACTAGTCTATCCTGGTACATATTACTGTTGTGTGGAACCTGTAATTCAATAGTCTCCTGTTTGGGTGCTCTGTCTCTCTTGTTCTTCCTTTCTGTGTAGACAGTCATGCGAGCTCTATCCCTCCCTTCCACCAGTGGCTTTATAAACATGTGCTTCAGGGACATGGACCAATCCGCAGTCATGAGGACCCGAGCTCAATTCTCAGAACCCATGTAAGAAAGGACTGAGTTTGTAATCCCATAACTGGAAGGGTAGAGACAGAAGGAGGCTTCAGGCTTCCTGGCAAACTAGCGTGGACTAATTTGTGAGCTCCTTCAAATGCGAAACTCTATCTCAAAGGAAGTAAATGGCACTTTTATAAATGACAACTGAGGTTGATTTTGACCTTCACACATGTGTGAACATACACACACACACACACACTACAAGCGTGCATGTGTGTACATATACATTCATAGTTCTGAAAATGTGTTTAATTATGCCTCTGGCTACATTCATTGTGGCTTCCCACTGTGCTTGTAATAAAATACATAACCCTTCATCAAGGCACAAACATATTCAACCTCAGCTGTACACTAGAATAATTGGGATCTACCCTGAGATAATTAAATTAATTAACTAATTAATTAATTAGGCTTAGGCAGCTTGGCAGGTTCATATGAAATATTGTCTTACCATACCATCCGATCATTGTAGTTCTTGGTATTTATTCAAATGAATTGAAAATGTATGTACACATAACCATCTGCATGTGCCTGTTTATAACAGCTTCCTTGTAAGAATCAAAATCCAGATAGAAACAATATGTCCATCAATAGGTGAATGAATGAACAAACCATTGTGGTACATGTGAGCGCTGGGGTATTCTCAGTAATAAGACAGAGTAAAAACATAGAGAAACCTTCAAAGCATATTACTAACAGGGAGAAACTAATCTGAAAAGGCCACACACTGAATTAAACCATGTGGCATTCTGGAAAAGGCACAGCTATTGTGATGATAAGGAGGAGGAAGGGGCAGGGAAAGTGGCCTGACAGAGTCTTTGAGGACTCCCAGAGCAGCGGAACCTCCTGTATGGCATGGAGATGTTGGACACGTGTGTTTGTACACTCATTAAAAGCTTGAGAGTATGTATGCACCAAAAGGAGGGAGCTGAGTGTGAGCTAGGGACTTGCATTCCGGAGAGTGTGCAGATGGGGCTCCTTGGTTGCAACCGATTCCACACAGAACATGCAAATAATGCAGAAAATGGTTAAAGTCAGCAAGGACAAAATTAGGGAACCTGATGATGCATTTTCAGGAAATCTTATGTAAACTTAAAACTCTAAAAATATATAAACTGCATCACACATGCAAGCAAACACACACACACACACACACACACACACACACACACACACACACAAAGACTGATGGAGCAAACAAATAAAAATCACTAAAATATGTTGAGATCTGGGCCAGTTACATCAGAATAAAGGAAAATTCGGTCTAGGAAATGTCCTGTTTGTTTGTGATATTTCCAGTGACTGGCATGATACAAAAGTCCAGCTAGTTAGAAAGGCAGTGTCCACCCAGACTGTGCCAGCCTTGACCTGCCCCGGGGTTACTTTTGTCATACTTGCTTGCTGGATCCCATTCCTGAGCTCTTCTCTGTCCTTTGGATCTTGATCCACAGGTAGGCAGGGACTCCTCCTTCGCTGTCACTCGGGAGTCTAGATGGTGCTGCAGTACCTCTGCATGTTTACTTTGCCACTACCCAACTCTGTAAGTCCATAGACATTACTAGCTTTCTACAACATGTTATCCACCATGTATCTCATAGGAAATAGTTCACAGCCAGCAACTATTTACAGAACAAACGATTGACCTCACCGCTAAGTTTAACCTGCTTTCTCTCTCTTGTGGCATGACAGGTCAAAGAAGGTAGCTGGGGAAAGTAGTGCATGGCAGGAGTTAGGAAAGATAGGGGTGCCTATCTTCCATTCCCTGAAGGGAATTCTAGAGTGTTTAAGTATTTTCCTTAATGACTCAGGAACTTTCCCTCAATTTCCTGTTCCCTGCAGACCACAATTCTGTAGGACAGTAAGGGAAGTAAGAGGTTATCTATGTCCCTGTCATTTTTTATTGTCTTCCTGTGTAGTAAAGTTAGTGATTGGTTGAGCTGCAGTATAATACAATTAGGATTGTGTGTTCCCATGTCCTTCAGGGACCTTGGGAGGGACTTTGGCTACTGTTGGAAGCAGTTTGTGGTCAGTGAGCAAGCTTAAAGGAAACAAAGAAACAAACCTCAAGTCCTCTTACCCCTTGCAGTTCCTTTTGCTTCTTCTTTTTATATAGGAAACTAAATTGCTTTTAGATTGTGAGCAAAGGAAAGAGCGACATAGAAGCAGGGGACTCACAGGTGCTTTCTAAAGCAGGATAAATTGCAAAAGATCCCTTTAATCCCTGCCTGGGTGGGAGAGAGAGGAGCAGCATGGAAGCATGCTGGAAGGATACAGTTATGAATTTATCTTGTTATTATTTGGCTTGACTTGCAGCTTCACCATAATATCTGCATAACATAATATCTCTGTACACTTAATGCTCTCTTTTGTGGTCAATGAGGGGTAACTGACATCAGATATATGAGCAGAGACTGGAGAGCAGGATAGCCCGTGAACTGTGTTGTAGGATACAAGGGAAGCCCGCATGTGTTTTGATAGGAGCTGAGAACACTCCGGATTAGGAGTCCAATTAATATGGAGCTACAAACAGTTGCTGGCAGCCATAGACCATAGCAGAGTACTGTGGTTTCTTCTTTGGTAGTGCTACCTACTAAACGCGCTGAGTAAACCCTCCCACCTAGCATTCTAGGAGAGCAGTCTCCTTTCAACTCCATTACTTCGTTTATTTTTAAGCAAAGGGAATGGTCTGGAGGGATTTGGGACCATGCTGTAAAAGGTAGGGAAAAATAGAGCTTCTCTGCCTGAGGCCTTTCTGTGCTTTCTGCATGGGAAGTCTTCCCTTCCTTTTCCTGAAGTGGTTCTGGAGCTTCAGGTACCAGGAGACACTGCCGGGCTATACAGTCCTTTCCGCACTAGGATTTGTGGTAAAACGAGGCATCTAATTCAAGGGCTGCTCTAGAGGATGGTGAAGTTGTTCTGCTCCACAGGGATGATGCTCTGTTTTGTTCTGCTGTTTATGCCCTTGAGCTATGCCTGATAGTTCAGACTCACCATCTTCTTCCCTGGGCAGGGGGTGGCAGAGTGTGCTGGGGTAGGGAATAGAGTGAGTGAGGCAGAAAGGTAGTCTAGAAAGCATGGTGAGTTCTAATTTAAGTTCTATTTGATATCCCCACACACGCTACCTTCCTTTTTTTCTGTTTTTTTCTGCCTGCCATTTTTTCTGCTCACCTTTTGTGGTATGTGTGAATGCGAAAAGTGTGGAGTGTCAGTATACACATGCTTGTCGGGGGGGGGGGGGGAAATGGGTTTTTTTTTGTTTTTTTTTTTTTTTTTTTTTTTTTTGACAAAGAGTATTTTACTGAATCTGGAGATCCTCAATGGAGCTGCAGCGGCTGGGCAGTGAGTCTCAGAGATTCCCTGTCAGCACCGGGAATACAGATGTGCATCAACGCCTTTTAAATGTGCGTTCTGGGGAATGAACTTTGGGTCTTTCTGCTTGTGTAAAATGTACTTCACTTAATGAGCCACACCCCTGCCCTGCTGATACCTCTGGTGTAGCACACCTAGCTCTGCCTGGGGCCTTGCACAAGGAGGCCTTGAAACCTCCATTTTATTTTTAAAGTGCTGGATGACGCGTCTTGATTTCTCAGAATAAAGAGAATGGCAGCCTCTCAGAGAAGTTTCTCCTGAAACCTCAGTTTAGAGAGGTGGTCTCCCTGCTCACGCATAAGTTTCTGTTACTGGCAGCACCTCATGGTATGCTTAAATCATATGTTTATTTCTGTTTGATATTTTTTTCCTACTAACTACTTAGAATATTAATGAAGATAAAAACAATACTTTGTTATATACTGGATGCTTGTGAAATGGAGAAATGAATTCAGATAGATAGCACTTTAGTTCAGAGAACGTTAATAGAGCTGCTGCTGGATACCAGGTCCTCTGCTAGAGGCCAGTGATGGATTACCTAATGGGTCACAAATCTAAGCTCAGAACTTCCCCATTTCCTTAAATTGGATAAATGGTCCAATTTAGTCTATATGTTACCCTGGGAAGTCAGTGGGGGACAGACTGTGAGACCCAGAGAGTACAAAACATCTGGTTCTCCTAGTCAGTCACTGTCAATATAGGATTGAATGCAAAAGTGATTTTATATTTTCCTCATCAATCAATAGACTTTGTAGAAGAGGACTATCTTGAACACAGCCCAAAGTGTCATCCCACTTCCTCTTGGGGAAAGGAGATTTGATTAGGCCACTATGAGCAGGAAAAGGAAAGTAGGGCCCTGCAGTGTATGCAGAATGCACTGACCGTGAAATGTCTAGCATTGTTCAGTTGTACTCAAGACAGTTGAGGAACGGCAAGTGTGCATACACCACAGTATGGGGAGAGGGATGTCAGTTACCTCTACAGTCAGAGAACATTGTACTCACTAAACCATTAATTCCTTTTTCCCCCTAACCTGCTCTCTCTACTTCATATCTCTTTTTCTATCTTTCTCTACATTCAGAAGGACAGTCCCAAGATAAAACATGATCCTTCGTGGTCTTAGAATTTGGTATGGGATAAATGCATCAACTTGTCCTCCCTTCTGCTATCGAAAATGGGCATCACATTATGGGACTACTGAGGTGTATAGGAGGCATTTACAACAGAATGAATGCACAGTCCTTTTCTTCCTGACTCACCTATCTTGCAGCCTGCTTAGCCTTATGAAAGATGTCTGCAGCTCCCTGCTAACTGGGAATAGCTTTGGGCTTCCAGCAATCTCCAAGCTAGTGACATAATATAGTCCTGCTACAGACAACATAATCTTCGACAGTAGGCTGAGTGTCTATGAATGTATGACTGGCTTTCTAACATTTTTCTTTTCTAAGAGTATGAAATGTCTGCTTTCACTTTTTCTACCCTCTTGATCTTTGTCTAAGAGTGACAGCTTCTCCAATTAGGCAGTTGAGAATGTAACCTTAGCAACTTAGAATCAGCAGTGAAGGGAAAAGCAGAGTTCCAGGTGCACCCTCGGCCCCAGCACTGATCACCCTGGGTCAACCACTGCTCCCCATTATCAACCTCCTGAGTTGTCCAGCTAGGACTGCTGCTTCCCCCTGCTAGTCTTAGAGCATTCAATCAGTCTTAGTCTAGAAACCATAACTTTCTTGGATTTCTAGATTTTCCCACACATGTCTTTGTCTTTTTACTCTGCTTAACCCTTGTTTCTCTACATCTTCCTCAACTACTGTTTTGTGTTTACATTTTCCTTAACTTTCCCTAGAAAGTTAAGTCAGAAAGACAGAGGGCTGGAGTTTGATGCATGCTTCTTTGATCTGAATAGCCTACTGCTAACCTTGGCTTTCCTCTGTCGTAGCTAAACAATGCTCACTGCCCCTGCCTCCTACCTCCCATCTCTTGGCAGTCTGATTCCTGACCATCTTTCAAATTTATTTTCTAATCAATACTCCTCATGTCCCCAGTTTTTACAGATCTTTTTAATTATTGTTGTTGTAACTATATAGTTTAGAAATACTTTTAAAAAATTAACCTTTTAGCCGGGCGGTGGTGGCGCACGCCTTTAATCCCAGCACTTGGGAGGCAGAGGCAGGCGGATCTCTGTGAGTTCGAGGCCAACCTGGTCTACAAGAGCTAGTTCCAGGACAGGAACCAAAAAGCTACGGAGAAACCCTGTCTCGAAAAATCAAAAAAAAAAAAAAATAAACCTTTAAAACAATTTTTTTTTTTTAGTCTTCCTGATACTTTCCAATAGATGAAAAGGGACCATGTATTCCCTCATGTTCCTTTCACAGATAATAGGCATGATGCTTGCCTGCAGTTAAGAAACTTTAAAACAAGAGGAGTATGATGGCCATTTCCAGAAGAAAAGTTCTCAGAATGCTTCAGAATCTTTGAGAGTATGTTCATGGAGTTTATTCTAGTGAGTTCTCTATATACTGGGATTAAATGGTGGAAAAGCAAGGAGGACTTTCTTATGGATGTTCATGTGCCCACATCTCTGTTGTCTAATATTTTGCAAGATTCTTTCAATTTCTTTTTATATGTCATTCATCAGCCCTTCATCTATCCTTCCTTTTCTTTTCCCTTCCATTAGCCATCTTTTTTGCTAATAATTGGAGATATAAATGGAAGAGTTATGTGTATTAAACTATACCCAAGGTACAATACGACCAATAAAGTGAGCTAAATATTCTCAATCTTCTTTACTGCAGAGAATATGGAGCCCCAAATCTTGGGAGACCTTTAGGAGTAGTTGTATTCACCCCTCAGACCATAGTCCATAAAAATGACTTGTTCAAAGCTCATTAAACCACTGAGTCAAGAGAACCTTCAAGAGCTTAAGAGGTTCAGTATTTCAGAACACTTATCTTGTAGAGGACTTGGGTTCATTTCCCATAATCCATATGATGTATCACAATTGCCTGTACCTCTAGTTCAGGAAATCCTACTCACATGTGGTACATAGAAATTCAAGCAAACACACACACACACACACACACACACACACACACACACACACACACCTAAGAAAAACTTTAGCACCAGAAATTTGTGCTCATTCTATCCCCATCTCACTTTTCTAAAATGGTAGAGCAAGGATCAGAGGCAGGAAGGAACTCTTATTTTCTCTTGAGTCATTTACTTGGTAATAAGACTCACATTTAACTTTAGATTCCTCAACTTGTTTAGATTCATGTGTTATGCTGAAATGAATCAGGGGACTCATCCAGGTGGAAACTGCCTTCATGTGGTTGTTGAATAATAATAACTCCCATGGGCTGTTTTTTTGAATGTTAAGCCACCAGGGAGTGTAGCTCTTTGAAATGATTAGAAGGACAAGGAGGTGTAGCCCTGTTGGAGTAGATGTGGCCTTGTTAGAGGAAATGTGTCACTCAGCACAAGCTTTAAAGTTTCAAAAGTTCATGTCATGCCTATATGCGTGCTCTCTCTCTCTTTTTACCAGTGAATCAGGATATAGCTCTCAGTCAGCTACTTTTTCAGAGCCTACTTATATGCCGCTATGTTCCCCACCATGATGATAATGGAGTGAACCTCTGAGAAGGAGACAAAGAAAAATGCAAATGTACAGCATGAGGAGAAAAGGAACACCAGGAACTGTTAGAGCAAATCCCAGTGCTCTGGAAGGTGAAAAGTTTATAGAAAAACCAATGCTAAATAAAATAACAGGAATGGTGGCCTTAAGGCAAGACCCTACTCAACTAAGCTCCCAACTTGTGAAAGGAATTAAAAAGAAGCTTAGGCAGTGAAGGAAGCCATCAACAATACAAAACCGGGGTAAATGTCGTTGGAAGAGGTCATGCTCCTGTCCCAACAAGGAGCACAATTTTGCAGATTTGGCCACATGGTTCTGATTTTAGAGTCAAGAATACAAAAAAAGTGGTTGTGTAATCTCCTTTCACAGCTAAGGAACTGAGGCCAGGCATGTGTCAGAAGTGTCCCTGCATAGAGGCCCAGAGAAAGCTTTGTGTGATGCTGTGAAGGTGAAGTTTGAATCGTGCTGGAGTTCCCAAGATGTTGGAGATGACCAAACTGTAGGATACCTGTCAAGGAAAGCTGCAGACTAGGGATGGAACCATTGCAAGAGAGAGAAATGCATTGTAGTCAATAAAGCTGAAAGAAGTTGGAGATCTGAAAAGCGCTTTCACCTCGGCATAGAGATGCAGAATTTGGAGTATGCCATACTTGTTTCCCATCTTTTGGTCTTTCAGTTCCCCAGTGTTCCCTCACTCTGTTCCTTTCCTTCCCTTTTGGAATGATAATGTATATTCTGTGTCACTCTATAGTTGAAGCACGTGATCTGCTCTTTGATTTTACAGGGGCTTACAGTTTAAAGAATACTCGAGTCTCAAAAGAGGCTGGACTTTTAACTTTTCCAGTGTTGAGATAGTGGTAGAGTGTGGGGACTCTGAAGTTGGATTAAATGCATTTCTGCATATGACATAGCCACAAGACTATGGGAGCCAGGGAGTGGAATTTTGGATTAAATAATAAAGATGCCCACATGCTCATACATTTGAGTTATTAGTCCAGGGAATGGAACTCTTTGAAAGGATTTGAGTTAGGAGTGTGGCCATGTTGGGATAGGTATGGCCATGTTGGGGTAGGTGTGGCCTTGTTGGAGGAAGTGTGTCATTGGAATAAGATCTGTGATTTTAAAAGATTTTTCTAGGCCTCATCCCCACCCCTGCCCCAGCCTGAGAGTCACAATGAAGCTCTCAGCTACTGCTCCAGCACCTGCCTGCATGCCATCATGCTCCCCACAGTGACAATAATGGACTGAATCTCTGAAATTATAAGCAAGTCCTCAATTAAACGCTTTCTTTAATAAGAGTTGCCTTAGTCATGCTGTCTCTTCTCAGCACTAGAACAGTGACTAAGATACCTGGGTGGAACTTTTATCTTTGAATCAAAAGCCTTTTTCTCTATTCCCAGGCCGCCCAACCCCCAGACTTTCAGGTACCTCATGCTCTGTAAGAACCTAACTCTGGCCAGGCGGTGGTGGCACACGCCTTTAATCCCAGCACTCAGGAGGCAGAGGCAGGCGGATCTC